>NC_091480.1:46478823-46565854 GCF_036971445.1 Narcine bancroftii | reverse complement strand
CTATCATAGTCACTGCTGTAGGTCACTCCCGCTGACCCAATCACAGTCACTGCTGTAGGTCATTCCCACTGATCCACTCACTCTAACAGCTGTAGGGTACTGCAACTGGCCCAATCACGGTCACTGCTGTAGGTCACTCCCATTGCCCCAATCACAGTCACTGCTGTATGTCATTCCCACTGACCCAATTAATGTCGCTGCTGTAGGTCATTCCCACTGACCCAATCACAGTCACTGCTGTAGGTCTTTCCCACTGACCATATCATGGTCACTGCTGTAGGTCAATCCCACTGTCCCACTCACTGTCGAAGCTGTAGGTAATTCCCACTGAAACACTCACTGTCACTGCTGTCAACCACTCCCACTGACCCACTCACTGTCACTGCTGATTGCCACTCCCACTCACCCAATCATTGTTACTGCTGTAGGTCACTCCCACTGACCCAATCATGGTCACTGCTGCAGGTCGCTCCCACTGACCGTCTCACTATCATTGCTCTCGGTCATTCCCACTTACCCAATCACTGTCACTGCTGACGGTCACTCCCACTGACCCACTCACTGACACTGCTGTACGTTACTCCCACTGACCCAATCACAATCACTGCTGTAGTTCACTCTCACTGTCCCAATCATCGTCACTGTTGCAGATGATTCCCACAGACCCACTCACTGTCACTGCGTAGGTCACTCCCACTGACCCTATCATAGTCACTGCTGTAGGTCACTCCCGCTGACCCAATCACAGTCACTGCTGTAGGTCATTCCCACTGATCCACTCACTCTAACAGCTGTAAGGTACTGCAACTGGCCCAATCACGGTCACTGCTGTAGGTCACTCCCATTGCCCCAATCACAGTCACTGCTGTATGTCATTCCCACTGACCCAATTAATGTCGCTGCTGTAGGTCATTCCCACTGACACAATCACAGTCACTGCTGTAGGTCTTTCCCACTGACCATATCATGGTCACTGCTGTAGGTCAATCCCACTGTCCCACTCACTGTCGAAGCTGTAGGTAATTCCCACTGAAACACTCACTGTCACTGCTGTCAACCACTCCCACTGACCCACTCACTGTCACTGCTGATTGCCACTCCCACTCTCCCAATCATTGTTACTGCTGTAGGTCACTCCCACTGACCCAATCATGGTCACTGCTGTTGGTCGCTCCCACTGACCGTCTCACTATCATTGCTCTCGGTCATTCCCACTTACCCAATCACGGTCACTGCTGTTGGTCAATCCCACTGACGCACTCTCACTCACTGCTGTCGGTCACTCCCACTGACCCACTCACTGACACTGCTGTAGGTTACTCCCACTGACCCAATCACAATCACTGCTGAAGGTCATTCTCACTGTCCCAATCATGGTCACTGTTGCAGTTCATTCCCACAGAACCCATCACAGCCACTGCTGTAGGTCACTCCCGCTGACTCAATCTCATTCACTGCTGAAGGTCATTCCCACTGACCCACTCACTCTCACTGCGTAGGTCACTCCCACTGACCCAATCACAGTCACTGCGGTAGGTCATTCCCACTGACACAATCACGGTCACTGCTCTAGGTCACTCCCACTGACCCAATCGCTCTCACTGCTGTAGGTCATTCCCACTGACCCAATCATCGTCAATGCTGTTGGTCATTCCCACTGACCCAATCATGGTCACTGCTGTAGGTCACCCCCACTGAACCGCTCACTGTCACAGGTGTAGGTCATTCCTACTGAACCAATCAATGTAACTGCTGTCAGCCACTCCCACTGACCCACTCACTGTCACTGCTGTAGGTGACTCTCACTGACCAACTCATAGTCACTGCTTTAGGTCACTCCCACTCACCCAATCATGGTCACTGCTGTAGGTCACTCCCACTTACCATATCACTGTCTCTGCTGTAGGTCACCACCACTGACGCTCTCACTATCATTGCTGTAGGTTATTCCCACTGACCCAATCACGGTCACTGGTGTAGGACAATCCCACTGAACCACTCACTGTCACTGCTGTAGGTTACTCCCACTGACCCAATCCCAATCTCTGCTGTAGTTCACTCTCACTGCCACAATCATGGTCACTGTTGCAGTTCATTCCCACAGACCCACTCACTGTCACTGCTGTAGATCACTTCCCCTCACTCAATCACGGTCACTGCTTTAGGTCACTCCCACTGACCCACTCACTATCATTGCTGTAGGTCATTCCCACTGACCCAATCACGGTCACTGCTGTAGGTCAATCCCACTGATCCACTCTCAGTCACTGCTGTAGATTACTCCCACTGACCCACTCGCTTTCACTGCTGTCGGCCACTCCCACTGACCCACTCACTGACACAGCTGTAGGTTACTCCCACTGACCCAATGACAATCACTGCTGTAGGTCACTCTCACTGTCCCAATCATGGTCACTGTTGCAGTTTATTCCCGCAGACCCACTCTCTGTCACTGCTGTAGATCCCTTCCCCTCCCTCAATCACGGTCACTGCTTTAGGTCACTCCCACTGACCCAATCACAGCCACTGCTGTAGGTTACTCCAGCTGACCCAATCTCATTCACTGCTGAAGGTCATTCCCACTGACACACTCACTCTTACTGCGTAGGTCACTCCCACTGACCCAATCACAGTCACTGCTGTAGGTCATTCCCACTGACACAATCACGGTCACTGCTGTAGGTCACTCCAACTGACCTAATCACGGTCACTGCTGTAGGTCATTCTCACTGACTCAATCATCGTCAATGCTGTTGGACATTCCCACTGACCCAATCATGGTCACTGCTGTGGGTCACTCCCACTGAACCACTCATTGTCAATGCTGTAGGTCATTCCCACTGAACCACTCAATGTCACTGCTGTCAGCCACTCCCACTGACCCACTTACTGTCACTGCTGTAGATCACTCCCCTGACTCAATCACGGTCACTGCTTTAGGTCACTCCCACTGACCCAATCACAGCCACTGCTTTAGGTCACTCCCTCTGACCCAATCACAGTCACTGATGTAGGTCACTCCCACTCACCCAATCATGGTTACTGATGTAGGTCACTTCCACTGACCCAATCACGGTCACTGCTGTAGGTCAATCCCACTGACACACTCTCAGACACTGATGTAGATTACTCCCACTGACCCAATCACAGCCACTTCTGAAGGTCACTCCCGCTGACCCAATCACAGTCACTGATGTAGGTCACTCCCACTCACCCAATCATGGTTCCTGATGTAGGTCACTTCCACTGACCCAATCATGGTCACTGCTGTAGGTCACTCCCACTGACCCACTCACTATCATTGCTGTAGGTCATTCCCACTGACCCAATCACGGTCACTGCTCTAGGTCAATTCCACTGACGCACTCTCAGTCACTGCTGTAGATTACTCCCACTGACCAACTCACTGTCACTGCTGAAGGTCATTCCCACTGACACACTCACACTCACTGCGTAGGTCACTCCCACTGACCCAATCACTGTCACTGCTGTAGGTCATTCCTACTGACACAATCGCGGTCACTGCAGTATGTCACTCCCACTGACCCAATCACTGTCACTGCTGAAGGTCATTCCCACTGACCCACTCACACTCACTGCGTAGGTCACTCCCACTGACTCAATCACGGTCACTGCTTTAGGTCACTCCCACTGACCCAATCACAGCCACTGCTGTAGGTCACTCGCGCTGACCCAATCACAGTCACTGATGTAGTCACTCCCACTCACCCAATCATGGTTACTGATGTAGGTCACTTCCACTGACCCAATCATGGTCACTGCTGTAGGTCACTCCCACTGACCCACTCACTATCATTGCTGTAAGTCATTCCCACTGACCCAATCACGGTCACTGCTGTAGGTCAATCCCACTGATCCACTCTCAGTCACTGCTGTAGATTACTCCCACTGACCCACTCGCTTTCACTGCTGTCGGCCACTCCCACTGACCCACTCACTGACACATCTGTAGGTTACTCCCACTGACCCAATGACAATCACTGCTGTAGGTCACTCTCACTGTCCCAATCATGGTCACTGTTGCAGTTCATTCCCGCAGACCCACTCTCTGTCACTGCTGTAGATCCCTTCCCCTCCCTCAATCACGGTCACTGCTTTAGGTCACTCCCACTGACCCAATCACAGCCACTGCTGTAGGTTACTCCAGCTGACCCAATCTCATTCACTGCTGAAGGTCATTCCCACTGACACACTCACTCTCACTGCGTAGGTCACTCCCACTGACCCAATCACAGTCACTGCTGTAGGTCATTCCCACTGACACAATCACGGTCACTGCTGTAGGTCACTCCAACTGACCTAATCACGGTCACTGCTGTAGGTCATTCTCACTGACTCAATCATCGTCAATGCTGTTGGACATTCCCACTGACCCAATCGCTCTCACTGCTGTAGGTCATTCCCACTGACCCAATCATCGTCAATGCTGTTGGTCATTCCCACTGACCCAATCATGGTCACTGCTGTAGGTCACCCCCACTGAACCGCTCACTGTCACAGGTGTAGGTCATTCCTACTGAACCAATCAATGTAACTGCTGTCAGCCACTCCCACTGACCCACTCACTGTCACTGCTGTAGGTGACTCTCACTGACCAACTCATAGTCACTGCTTTAGGTCACTCCCACTCACCCAATCATGGTCACTGCTGTAGGTCACTCCCACTTAACATATCACTGTCCCTGCTGTAGGTCACCCCCACTGACGCTCTCACTATCATTGCTGTAGGTTATTCCCACTGACCCAATCACGGTCACTGGTGTAGGACAATCCCACTGACCCACTCACTGTCACTGCTGTAGGTTACTCCCACTGACCCAATCCCAATCTCTGCTGTAGTTCACTCTCACTGCCCCAATCATGGTCACTGTTGCAGTTCATTCCCACAGACCCACTCACAGTCACTGCTGTAGATCACTTCCACTCACTCAATCACGGTCACTGCTTTAGGTCACTCCCACTGACCCACTCACTGTCATTGCTGTAGGTCATTCCCACTGACCCAATCACGGTCACTGCTGTAGGTCAAGCCCACTGATCCACTCTCAGTCACTGCTGTAGATTACTCCCACTGACCCACTCGCTTTCACTGCTGTCGGCCACTCCCACTGACCCACTCACTGACACAGCTGTAGGTTACTCCCACTGACCCAATGACAATCACTGCTGTAGATCACTCTCACTGTCCCAATCATGGTCACGGTTGCAGTTCATTCCCGCAGACCCACTCTCTGTCACTGCTGCAGATCCCTTCCCCTCCCTCAATCACGGTCACTGCTTTAGGTCACTCCCACTGACCCAATCACAGCCACTGCTGTAGGTTCCTCCAGCTGACCCAATCTCATTCACTGCTGAAGGTCATTCCCACTGACACACTCACTCTCACTGCGTAGGTCACTCCCACTGACCCAATCACAGTCACTTCTGTAGGTCATTCCCACTGACACAATCACGGTCACTGCTGTAGGTCACTCCAACTGACCTAATCACGGTCACTGCTGTAGGTCATTCCCACTGACCCAATCATCGTCAATGCTGTTGGACATTCCCACTGACCCAATCATGGTCACTGCTGTAGGTCACTCCCACTGAACCACTCATTGTCAATGCTGTAGTTCATTCCCACTGAACCACTCAATGTCACTGCTGTCAGCCACTCCCACTGACCCACTTACTGTCACTGCTGTAGATCACTCCCCTGACTCAATCACGGTCACTGCTTTAGGTCACTCCCACTGACCCAATCACAGCCACTGCTGTAGGTCACTCCCGCTGACCAAATCACAGTCACTGATTTAGGTCACTCCCACTCACCCAATCATGGTTACTGATGTAGGTCACTTCCACTGACCCAATCACGGTCACTGCTGTAGGTCAATCCCACTGACACACTCTCAGACACTGATGTAGATTACTCCCACTGACCCAATCGCGCTCACTGCTGTAGGTCATTCCCACTGACCCAATCATCGTCAATGCTGTAGGTCATTCCTACTGAACCACTCAATGTCACTGCTGTCAGCCACTCCCACTGACCCACTCACTGTCACTGCTGTATGTGACTCTCACTGACCAACTCATAGTCACTGCTGTAGGTTACTCCAACTCACCCAATCATGGTCACTGCTGTAGGTCACTCCCACTTACCATATCTCTGTCTCTGCTGTAGGTCACCCCCACTGACGTTCTCACTATCATTGCTGTAGGTCATTCCCACTGACCCAATCACGGTCACTGCTGTAGGTCAATCCCACTGACCCACTCTCAGTCACTGCTGTAGATTACTCCCCCTGACCCACTCACTGACACTGCTGTAGGTTACTCCCACTGACCCAATCACAATCACTGCTGTAGTTTACTCTCACTGTCCCAATAATGGTCACTGTTGCAGTTCATTCCGACAGACCCACTCTCTGTCACTGCTGTAGATCACTTCACCTCCCTCAATCACGGTCACTGCTTTAGGTCACTCCCACTGACCGAATCACAGCCACTGCTGTAGGTCATTCCCACTGACCCACTCACTGTCACTGCTGTAGTTCATTCCCACTGAAACACTCACTGTCACGGCTGTCAGACACTCCCACTGACCCACTCACTCTCTCTGCTGTAGGTCACTCCCACTCACCCAATCATGGTTACTCCTGTAGGTGACTTCCACTAACCCAATCATGGTCGCTGCTGTAGGTCACTACCACTGACCCACTCACTATCATTGCTGTAGGTCATTCCCACTGACCCAATCACGGTCACTGCTGTAGGTCAATCCCACTGACCCACTCGCTGTCACTGCTGTCGGTCACCCCCACTGACCCACTCACTGACACAGCTGTAGGTTACTCGCACTGACCCAATGACAATCACTGCTGTAGGTCACTCTCACTGTCCCAATCATAGTCACTGTTGCAGTTCATTCCCACAGACCCACTCTCTGTCACTGCTGTAGATCCCTTCCCCTCCCTCAATCACGGTCACTGCTTTAGGTCACTCCCACTGACCCAATCAGAGCCACTGCTGTAGGTTAATCCAGCTTACCCAATCTCATTCACTGCTGAAGGTCATTCCCACTGACCCACTCACTCTCACTGCGTAGGTCACTCCCACTGACCCAATCACAGTCACTGCTGTAGGTCATTTCCACTGACACAATCACGGTCACTGCTGTAGGTCGCTCCATCTGACCCAATCACGGTCACTGCTGTAGGTCATTCCCACTGACCCAATCATCGTCAATGCTGTTGGACATTCCCACTGACTCAATCATGGTCACTGCTGTAGGTCACTCCCACTGAACCACTCATTGTCAATGCTGTAGGTCATTCCCACTGAACCAATCAGTGTCACTACTGTCAGCCACTCCCACTGTCCCACTTACTATCATTGCTGTAAGTCATTCCCACTGACCCAATCAAGGTCACTGCTGTAGGTCAATCCCACTGACGCACTCTCAGTCACTGCCGTAGATTACTCCAACTGACCCACTCACTGTCACTGCTGAAGTTCATTCCCACTGACGCACTCACACTCACTGCGTAGGTCACTCCCACTGACCCAATCACAGTCGCTGCTGTAGGTTATTCCTACTGACACAATCACGGTCACTGCTGTAGGTCAGTCCCACTCACCCAATCATGGTCACTACTGTAGGTCACTCCCACTTACCATATTACTGTCTCTGCTGTAGGTCGCCCCCACTGACGCTCTCACTATCATTGCTGTAGGTCACTCCCACTGACCCAATCACGGTCACTGCTGTAGGTCAATCCAGCTGACCCACTCTCAGTCACTGCTGTAGATTACTCCCCCTGACCAACTCACTGTCGCTGCTGTCTGTCACTCCCACTGACCCACAGACAGTCACTGCTGAAGGTTACTCCCACTGACCCAAGCACAGTCACTGCTGTAGGTCGCTCTCACTGTCCCAATCATGGTCACTGTTGCAGAAGATTCCCCCAGACCCACTCACAGGCACTGCGTAGGTCACTCCCACTGACCCTATCATAGACACTGCTGTAGGTCATTCCCACTGACCCAATCATGGTCACTGCTGTAGGTCACTCCCACTGACCCACTCACTATCATTGCTGTAGGTCATTCCCATTGACCCAATCACGGTCACTGCTGTAGGTTAATCCCACTGACGCACTCTCAGTCACTCACCCAATCATGGTTACTGATGTAGGTCACTCCCACTGACCCAAACATGGTCACTGCTGTAGGTTGCTCCCACTTACCTAATCACGGTCTCTGCTGTAGGTCACTCCCACTGACCGTCTCACTATCATTGCTGTAGGTCATTCCCACTGACCCACTCACTGTCACTGCTGACGGTCACTCCCACTGACCCACTCACTGACACTGCTGTACGTTACTCCCACTGACCCAATCACAATCACTGCTGTAGTTCACTCTCACTGTCCCAATCATGGTCACTGTTGCAGATGATTCCCACAGACCCACTCACTGTCACTGCGTAGGTCACTCCCACTGACCCTATCATAGTCACTGCTGTAGGTCACTCCCGCTGACCCAATCACAGTCACTGCTGTAGGTCATTCCCACTGATCCACTCACTCTAACAGCTGTAGGGTACTGCAACTGGCCCAATCACGGTCACTGCTGTAGGTCACTCCCATTGCCCCAATCACAGTCACTGCTGTATGTCATTCCCACTGACCCAATTAATGTCGCTGCTGTAGGTCATTCCCACTGACCCAATCACAGTCACTGCTGTAGGTCTTTCCCACTGACCATATCATGGTCACTGCTGTAGGTCAATCCCACTGTCCCACTCACTGTCGAAGCTGTAGGTAATTCCCACTGAAACACTCACTGTCACTGCTGTCAACCACTCCCACTGACCCACTCACTGTCACTGCTGATTGCCACTCCCACTCACCCAATCATTGTTACTGCTGTAGGTCACTCCCACTGACCCAATCATGGTCACTGCTGCAGGTCGCTCCCACTGACCGTCTCACTATCATTGCTCTCGGTCATTCCCACTTACCCAATCACTGTCACTGCTGACGGTCACTCCCACTGACCCACTCACTGACACTGCTGTACGTTACTCCCACTGACCCAATCACAATCACTGCTGTAGTTCACTCTCACTGTCCCAATCATCGTCACTGTTGCAGATGATTCCCACAGACCCACTCACTGTCACTGCGTAGGTCACTCCCACTGACCCTATCATAGTCACTGCTGTAGGTCACTCCCGCTGACCCAATCACAGTCACTGCTGTAGGTCATTCCCACTGATCCACTCACTCTAACAGCTGTAAGGTACTGCAACTGGCCCAATCACGGTCACTGCTGTAGGTCACTCCCATTGCCCCAATCACAGTCACTGCTGTATGTCATTCCCACTGAGCCAATTAATGTCGCTGCTGTAGGTCATTCCCACTGACCCAATCACAGTCACTGCTGTAGGTCTTTCCCACTGACCATATCATGGTCACTGCTGTAGGTCAATCCCACTGTCCCACTCACTGTCGAAGCTGTAGGTAATTCCCACTGAAACACTCACTGTCACTGCTGTCAACCACTCCCACTGACCCACTCACTGTCACTGCTGATTGCCACTCCCACTCACCCAATCATTGTTACTGCTGTAGGTCACTCCCACTGACCCAATCATGGTCACTGCTGTTGGTCGCTCCCACTGACCGTCTCACTATCATTGCTCTCGGTCATTCCCACTTACCCAATCACGGTCACTGCTGTTGGTCAATCCCACTGACGCACTCTCAGTCACTGCTGTCGGTCACTCCCACTGACCCACTCACTGACACTGCTGTAGGTTACTCCCACTGACCCAATCACAATCACTGCTGAAGGTCATTCTCACTGTCCCAATCATGGTCACTGTTGCAGTTCATTCCCACAGAACCCATCACAGCCACTGCTGTAGGTCACTCCCGCTGACTCAATCTCATTCACTGCTGAAGGTCATTCCCACTGACCCACTCACTCTCACTGCGTAGGTCACTCCCACTGACCCAATCACAGTCACTGCGGTAGGTCATTCCCACTGACACAATCACGGTCACTGCTCTAGGTCACTCCCACTGACCCAATCGCTCTCACTGCTGTAGGTCATTCCCACTGACCCAATCATCGTCAATGCTGTTGGTCATTCCCACTGACCCAATCATGGTCACTGCTGTAGGTCACCCCCACTGAACCGCTCACTGTCACAGGTGTAGGTCATTCCTACTGAACCAATCAATGTAACTGCTGTCAGCCACTCCCACTGACCCACTCACTGTCACTGCTGTAGGTGACTCTCACTGACCAACTCATAGTCACTGCTTTAGGTCACTCCCACTCACCCAATCATGGTCACTGCTGTAGGTCACTCCCACTTACCATATCACTGTCTCTGCTGTAGGTCACCCCCACTGACGCTCTCACTATCATTGCTGTAGGTTATTCCCACTGACCCAATCACGGTCACTGGTGTAGGACAATCCCACTGAACCACTCACTGTCACTGCTGTAGGTTACTCCCACTGACCCAATCCCAATCTCTGCTGTAGTTCACTCTCACTGCCACAATCATGGTCACTGTTGCAGTTCATTCCCACAGACCCACTCACTGTCACTGCTGTAGATCACTTCCCCTCACTCAATCACGGTCACTGCTTTAGGTCACTCCCACTGACCCACTCACTATCATTGCTGTAGGTCATTCCCACTGACCCAATCACGGTCACTGCTGTAGGTCAATCCCACTGATCCACTCTCAGTCACTGCTGTAGATTACTCCCACTGACCCACTCGCTTTCACTGCTGTCGGCCACTCCCACTGACCCACTCACTGACACAGCTGTAGGTTACTCCCACTGACCCAATGACAATCACTGCTGTAGGTCACTCTCACTGTCCCAATCATGGTCACTGTTGCAGTTTATTCCCGCAGACCCACTCTCTGTCACTGCTGTAGATCCCTTCCCCTCCCTCAATCACGGTCACTGCTTTAGGTCACTCCCACTGACCCAATCACAGCCACTGCTGTAGGTTACTCCAGCTGACCCAATCTCATTCACTGCTGAAGGTCATTCCCACTGACACACTCACTCTTACTGCGTAGGTCACTCCCACTGACCCAATCACAGTCACTGCTGTAGGTCATTCCCACTGACACAATCACGGTCACTGCTGTAGGTCACTCCAACTGACCTAATCACGGTCACTGCTGTAGGTCATTCTCACTGACTCAATCATCGTCAATGCTGTTGGACATTCCCACTGACCCAATCATGGTCACTGCTGTGGGTCACTCCCACTGAACCACTCATTGTCAATGCTGTAGGTCATTCCCA
Organism: Narcine bancroftii; assembly: GCF_036971445.1. NCBI lineage: Eukaryota > Metazoa > Chordata > Chondrichthyes > Torpediniformes > Narcinidae > Narcine > Narcine bancroftii. The sequence continues at coordinate 46,554,500 of NC_091480.1, read as the reverse complement.
CTGAACCACTCAATGTCACTGCTGTCAGCCACTCCCACTGACCCACTTACTGTCACTGCTGTAGATCACTCCCCTGACTCAATCACGGTCACTGCTTTAGGTCACTCCCACTGACCCAATCACAGCCACTGCTTTAGGTCACTCCCGCTGACCCAATCACAGTCACTGATGTAGGTCACTCCCACTCACCCAATCATGGTTACTGATGTAGGTCACTTCCACTGACCCAATCACGGTCACTGCTGTAGGTCAATCCCACTGACACACTCTCAGACACTGATGTAGATTACTCCCACTGACCCAATCACAGCCACTGCTGAAGGTCACTCCCGCTCACCCAATCACAGTCACTGATGTAGGTCACTCCCACTCACCCAATCATGGTTCCTGATGTAGGTCATTCCCACTGACCCAATCACGGTCACTGCTCTAGGTCAATTCCACTGACGCACTCTCAGTCACTGCTGTAGATTACTCCCACTGACCAACTCACTGTCACTGCTGAAGGTCATTCCCACTGACACACTCACACCCACTGCGTAGGTCACTCCCACTGACCCAATCACTGTCACTGCTGTAGGTCATTCCTACTGACACAATCGCGGTCACTGCAGTATGTCACTCCCACTGACCCAATCACTGTCACTGCTGAAGGTCATTCCCACTGACCCACTCACACTCACTGCGTAGGTCACTCCCACTGACTCAATCACGGTCACTGCTTTAGGTCACTCCCACTGACCCAATCACAGCCACTGCTGTAGGTCACTCGCGCTGACCCAATCACAGTCACTGATGTAGTCACTCCCACTCACCCAATCATGGTTACTGATGTAGGTCACTTCCACTGACCCAATCATGGTCACTGCTGTAGGTCACTCCCACTGACCCACTCACTATCATTGCTGTAAGTCATTCCCACTGACCCAATCACGGTCACTACTGTAGGTCAATCCCACTGACGCACTCTCAGACACTGCTGTAGTTTACTCCCACTGACCCACTCAATGTCACTGCTGAAGGTCATTCCCACTGACCCACTCAAACTCATTGCGTAGGTCACTCCCACTGACCCAATCACTGTCCCTGCTGTAGGTTATTCGTACCGACACAATCTCGGTCACTGCAGTATGTCACTCTCACTGACCCAATCACGGTCACTGCTGTACGTCATTCCCACAGACCCAATCATCGTCAATGCTGTAGGTCATTCACACTGACCCTATCTTGGTCACTGCTGTAGGTCACTCCCACTGAACCACTCACTGTCACTGCTGTAGGTCATTCCCTCTGAACCTCTCAATGTCACTGCTGTCAGCCACTCCCACTGACCCACTCACTGTCACTGCTCTAGGTGACTCTCACTGACCAAATCATAGTCACTGCTGTAGGTCACTCCCACTCACCCAATCATGGTCACTGCTGTAGGTCACTTCCATTCACCATATCACTGTCTCTGCTGTAGGTCACTCCCACTGACGCTCTCACTATCATTGCTGTAAGTCATTCCCACTGACCCAATCACGGTCACTGCTGTATGTCAATCCCACTGACCCACTCTCAGTCACTGCTGAAGATTACTCCCACTGACACAATCACAGTCACTGCTGTAGCTCATTCCCACCGACACAATCACGGTCACTGCTGTAGGTCACTCCAACTGACCCAATCACGGTCACTGCTGTAGTTCATTCCCACTGACCCAATCATCGTGAATGCTGTTGGTCATTCCCACTGTCCCAATCATGGTCACTGTTGCAGATGATTCCCACAGACCCACTCACTGTCACTGCGTAGGTCACTCCCACTGACACTATCACAGTCACTGCTGTAGGTCATTCCCACTGACACAATCAGAGCCACTGCTGTAGGTCACTCCCGCTGACCCAATCACAGTCACTGCTGTAGGTCATTCCCACTGATCCACTCACTCTCACAGCTGTAGGGCACTGCAACTGACCCAATCACGGTCACTGCTGTAGGTCCTCCCTCTGCCCCAATCACAGTCACTGCTGTATGTCATTCCCACTGACCCAATTAATGTCGTTGCTGTAGGTCATTCCCACTTACCCAATCACAGTCACTGCTGTAGGTCTTTCCCACTGACCATATCATGGTCACTGCTGTAGGTCACTCCCACTGTCCCACTCACTGTCGCTGCTGTAGGTAATTCCCACTGAAACAGTCACTGTCACTGCTGTCAACCACTCCCACTGACCCACTCACTGTCACTGCTGATTGCCACTCCCACTCACCCAATCATTGTTACTGCTGTAGGTCACTCCCACTGACCCACTCATGGTCACTGCTGTAGGTCGCTCCCACTTACCTAATCACGGTCTCTGCTGTAGGTCACTCCCACTGACCGTCTCACTATCATTGCTGTCGGTCATTCCCACTTACCCAATCACGGTCACTGCTGTAGGTCAATCCCACTGACGCACTCTCAGTCACTGCTGTAGATTAATCCCACTGACACACTCAATGTCACTGCTGTCGGTCACTCCCACTGACCCACTCACTGACACTGCTGTAGTTTGCTCCCACTGACCCAATCACAATCACTGCTGTAGGTCATTCTCACTGTCCCAATCATTGTCACTGTTGCAGATCATTCCCACAGAACCAATCACAGCCACTGTTGTAGGACACTCCCGCTGACTCAATCTCATTCACTGCTGAAGGTCATTCCCACTGACCCACTCACTGTCACTGCGTAGGTCACTCCCACTGACACAATCACGGTCAATGCTCTAGGTCACTCCCACTGACCCAATCGCTCTCACTGCTGTAGGTCATTCCCACTGACCCAATCATCGTCAATGCTGTTGGTCATTCCCACTGACCCAATCATGGTCACTGCTGTAGGTCACTCCCACTGAACCGCTCACTGTCACAGCTGTAGGTGATTCCTACTGAACCACTCAATGTCACTGCTGTCAGCCACTCCCACTGATCCACTCAATCTCACTGATGTAGGTGACTCTCACTGACCAACTCATAGTCACTGCTTTAGGTCACTCCCACTCACCCAATCATGGTCACTGCTGTAGGTCACTCCCACTTACCATATCACTGTCTCTGCTGGAGGTCACCCCCACTGACGCTCTCACTATCATTGCTGTAGGTCATTCCCACTGACCCAATCACGGTCACTGCTGTAGGTCAATCCCACGGACCCACTCTCAGTCACTGCTGTAGATTACTCCCCCTGACCCACTCACTGTCACTGCTGTCGATCATTCCCACTGACCCACTCACTGACACTGCTGCAGGTTACTCCCACTGACCCAAACCCAATCACTGCTGTAGTTCACTCTCACTGTCCCAATCATGGTCACTGTTGCAGTTCATTCCCACAGACCCACTCACTGTCACTGCTGTAGATCACTTCCACTCACTCAATCACGGTGACTGCGTTAGGTCACTCCCACTGACCCAATCACAGCCACTGCTGTAGGTCACTCCCGCTGACTCAATCTCATTCACTGCTGAAGGTCATTCCCACTGACCCACTCACTCTCATTGCGCAGGTCATTCCCACTGACACAAGCACGGTCACTGCTGTAGGTCAATCCCACTGACCCAATCGCGCTCACTGCTGTAGGTCATTCCCACTGACCCAATCACGGTCACTGCTGTAGATCAATCCCACTGACCCACTCTCAGTCACTGCTGTAGATTACTCCCCCTGACCCACTCACTGACACTGCTGTAGGTTACTCCCACTGACCCAATCACAATCACTGCTGTAGTTTACTCTCACTGTCCCAATAATGGTCACTGTTGCAGTTCATTCCGACAGACCCACTCTCTGTCACTGCTGTAGATCACTTCACCTCCCTCAATCACGGTCACTGCTTTAGGTCACTCCCACTGACCGAATCACAGCCACTGCTGTAAGTCATTCCCACTGACCCACTCACTGTCACTGCTGTAGTTCATTCCCACTGAAACACTCACTGTCACGGCTGTCAGACACTCCCACTGACCCACTCACTCTCTCTGCTGTAGGTCACTCCCACTCACCCAATCATGGTTACTCCTGTAGGTGACTTCCACTAACCCAATCATGGTCACTGCTGTAGGTCACTCCCACTGACACACTCACTATCATTGCTGTAGGTCATTCCCACTGACCCAATCACGGTCACTGCTGTAGGTCAATCCCACTGACCCACTCTCTGTCACTGCTGTAGATTACTCCCACTGACCCACTCGCTGTCACTGCTGTCGTTCACCCCCACTGACCCACTCACTGACACAGCTGTAGGTTACTCCCACTGACCCAATGACAATCACTGCTGTAGGTCACTCTCACTGTCCCAATCATGGTCACTGTTGCAGTTCATTCCTACAGACCCACTCTCTGTCACTGGTGTAGATCCCTTCCCCTCCCTCAATCACGGTCACTGCTTTAGGTCACTCCCACTGACCCAATCAGAGCCACTGCTGTAGGTTAATCCAGCTTACCCAATCTCATTCACTGCTGAAGGTCATTCCCACTGACCCACTCACTCTCACTGCGTAGGTCACTCCCACTGACCCAATCACAGTCACTGCTGTAGGTCATTTCCACTGACACAATCACGGTCACTGCTGTAGGTCGCTCCAACTGACCCAATCACGGTCACTGCTGTAGGTCATTCCCACTGACCCAATCATCGTCAATGCTGTTGGACATTCCCACTGACTCAATCATGGTCACTGCTGTAGGTCACTCCCACTGAACCACTCATTGTCAATGCTGTAGGTCATTCCCACTGAACCAATCAGTGTCACTGCTGTCAGCCACTCCCACTGACCCACTCACTCTCACTGCTGTAGATCACTCCCACTGACTCAATCACGGTCACTGCTTTAGGTCAATCCCACTGACCCAATCACAGCCACTGCTGTAGGTCACTCTCGCTGACCCAATCACAGTCACTGCTGTAGGTCACTCCCAATGTCCCACTTACTATCATTGCTGTAAGTCATTCCCACTGACCCAATCAAGGTCACTGCTGTAGGTCAATCCCACTGACGCACTCTCAGTCACTGCTGTAGATTACTCCCACTGACCCACTCACTGTCACTGCTGAAGGTCATTCCCACTGACCCACTCACACTCACTGCGTAGGTCACTCCCACTGACCCATTCACAGTCGCTGCTGTAGGTTATTCCTACTGACACAATCACGGTCACTGCTGTATGTCACTCCCACTGACCCACTCACTGTCACTGCTGTCGATTTTTCCCACTGACCCACTCACTGACACTGCTGTAGGTTACTCCCAATGACGCTCTCACTATCATTGCTGTAGGTCATTCCCACTGACCCAATCTCGGTCACTTCTGTAGGTCAATCACAGAGACCCACTCTCTGTCACTGCTGTAGATCACTTCCCCTCCCTCAATCACGGTCACTGCTTTAGGTCAATCCCAGTGACCCAATCACAGCCACTGCTGTAGGTGACTATCACTGACCAACTCATAGTCACTGCTGTAGGTCACTCCCACTCACCCAATCATGGTCACTACTGTAGGTCACTCCCACTTACCATATTACTGTCTCTGCTGTAGGTCGCCCCCACTGACGCTCTCACTATCATTGCTGTAGGTCACTCCCACTGACCCAATCACGGTCACTGCTGTAGGTCAATCCAGCTGACCCACTCTCAGTCACTGCTGTAGATTACTCCCCCTGACCAACTCACTGTCGCTGCTGTCTGTCACTCCCACTGACCCATTCACAGTCACTGCTGTAGCTCATTCCCACCGACACAATCACGGTCACTGCTGTAGGTCACTCCAACTGACCCAATCACGGTCACTGCTGTAGTTCATTCCCACTGACCCAATCATCGTGAATGCTGTTGGTCATTCCCACTGTCCCAATCATGGTCACTGTTGCAGATGATTCCCACAGACCCACTCACTGTCACTGCGTAGGTCACTCCCACTGACACTATCACAGTCACTGCTGTAGGTCATTCCCACTGACACAATCAGAGCCACTGCTGTAGGTCACTCCCGCTGACCCAATCACAGTCACTGCTGTAGGTCATTCCAACTGATCCACTCACTCTCACAGCTGTAGGGTACTGCAACTGACCCAATCACGGTCACTGCTGTAGGTCCTCCCACTGCCCCAATCACAGTCACTGCTGTATGTCATTCCCACTGACCCAATTAATGTCGTTGCTGTAGGTCATTCCCACTTACCCAATCACAGTCACTGCTGTTGGTCTTTCCCACTGACCATATCATGGTCACTGCTGTAGGTCACTCCCACTGTCCCACTCACTGTCGCTGCTGTAGGTAATTCCCACTGAAACAGTCACTGTCACTGCTGTCAACCACTCCCACTGACCCACTCACTGTCACTGCTGATTGCCACTCCCACTCACCCAATCATTGTTACTGCTGTAGGTCACTCCCACTGACCCACTCATGGTCACTGCTGTAGGTCGCTCCCACTTACCTAATCACGGTCTCTGCTGTAGGTCACTCCCACTGACCGTCTCACTATCATGGCTGTCGGTCATTCCCACTTACCCAATCACGGTCACTGCTGTAGGTCAATCCCACTGACGCACTCTCAGTCACTGCTGTAGATTAATCCCACTGACACACTCAATGTCATTGCTGTCGGTCACTCCCACTGACCCACTCACTGACACTGCTGTAGTTTGCTCCCACTGACCCAATCACAATCACTGCTGTAGGTCATTCTCACTGTCCCAATCATGGTCACTGTTGCAGATCATTCCCACAGAACCAATCACAGCCACTGCTGTAGGTCACTCCCGCTGACTCAATCTCATTCACTGCTGAAGGTCATTCCCACTGACCCACTCACTGTCACTGCGTAGGTCACTCCCACTGACACAATCACGGTCACTGCTCTAGGTCACTCCCACTGACCCAATCGCTCTCACTGCTGTAGGTCATTCCCACTGACCCAATCATCGTCAATGCTGTTGGTCATTCCCACTGACCCAATCATGGTCACTGCTGTAGGTCACTCCCACTGAACCGCTCACTGTCACAGCTGTAGGTGATTCCTACTGAACCACTCAATGTCACTGCTGTCAGCCACTCCCACTGATCCACTCAATCTCACTGATGTAGGTGACTCTCACTGACCAACTCATAGTCACTGCTTTAGGTCACTCCCACTCACCCAATCATGGTCACTGCTGTAGGTCACTCCCACTTACCATATCACTGTCTCTGCTGGAGGTCACCCCCACTGACGCTCTCACTATCATTGCTGTAGGTCATTCCCACTGACCCAATCACGGTCACTGCTGTAGGTCAATCCCACGGACCCACTCTCAGTCACTGCTGTAGATTACTCCCCCTGACCCACTCACTGTCACTGCTGTCGATCATTCCCACTGACCCACTCACTGACACTGCTGCAGGTTACTCCCACTGACCCAAACCCAATCACTGCTGTAGTTCACTCTCACTGTCCCAATCATGGTCACTGTTGCAGTTCATTCCCACAGACCCACTCACTGTCACTGCTGTAGATCACTTCCACTCACTCAATCACGGTGACTGCGTTAGGTCACTCCCACTGACCCAATCACAGCCACTGCTGTAGGTCACTCCCGCTGACTCAATCTCATTCACTGCTGAAGGTCATTCCCACTGACCCACTCACTCTCATTGCGCAGGTCATTCCCACTGACACAAGCACGGTCACTGCTGTAGGTCAATCCCACTGACCCAATCGCGCTCACTGCTGTAGGTCATTCCCACTGACCCAATCACGGTCACTGCTGTAGATCAATCCCACTGACCCACTCTCAGTCACTGCTGTAGATTACTCCCCCTGACCCACTCACTGACACTGCTGTAGGTTACTCCCACTGACCCAATCACAATCACTGCTGTAGTTTACTCTCACTGTCCCAATAATGGTCACTGTTGCAGTTCATTCCGACAGACCCACTCTCTGTCACTGCTGTAGATCACTTCACCTCCCTCAATCACGGTCACTGCTTTAGGTCACTCCCACTGACCGAATCACAGCCACTGCTGTAGGTCATTCCCACTGACCCACTCACTGTCACTGCTGTAGTTCATTCCCACTGAAACACTCACTGTCACGGCTGTCAGACACTCCCACTGACCCACTCACTCTCTCTGCTGTAGGTCACTCCCACTCACCCAATCATGGTTACTCCTGTAGGTGACTTCCACTAACCCAATCATGGTCACTGCTGTAGGTCACTCCCACTGACCCACTCACTATCATTGCTGTAGGTCATTCCCACTGACCCAATCACGGTCACTGCTGTAGGTCAATCCCACTGACCCACTCTCTGTCACTGCTGTAGATTACTCCCACTGACCCACTCGCTGTCACTGCTGTCGTTCACCCCCACTGACCCACTCACTGACACAGCTGTAGGTTACTCCCACTGACCCAATGACAATCACTGCTGTAGGTCACTCTCACTGTCCCAATCATGGTCACTGTTGCAGTTCATTCCCACAGACCCACTCTCTGTCACTGGTGTAGATCCCTTCCCCTCCCTCAATCACGGTCACTGCTTTAGGTCACTCCCACTGACCCAATCAGAGCCACTGCTGTAGGTTAATCCAGCTTACCCAATCTCATTCACTGCTGAAGGTCATTCCCACTGACCCACTCACTCTCACTGCGTAGGTCACTCCCACTGACCCAATCACAGTCACTGCTGTAGGTCATTTCCACTGACACAATCACGGTCACTGCTGTAGGTCGCTCCAACTGACCCAATCACGGTCACTGCTGTAGGTCATTCCCACTGACCCAATCATCGTCAATGCTGTTGGACATTCCCACTGACTCAATCATGGTCACTGCTGTAGGTCACTCCCACTGAACCACTCATTGTCAATGTTGTAGGTCATTCCCACTGAACCAATCAGTGTCACTGCTGTCAGCCACTCCCACTGACCCACTCACTCTAACTGCTGTAGATCACTCCCACTGACTCAATCACGGTCACTGCTTTAGGTCAATCCCACTGACCCAATCACAGCCACTGCTGTAGGTCACTCCCGCTGACCCAATCACAGTCACTGCTGTAGGTCACTCCCAATGTCCCACTTACTATCATTGCTGTAAGTCTTTCCCACTGACCCAATCAAGGTCACTGCTGTAGGTCAATCCCACTGACGCACTCTCAGTCACTGCTGTAGATTACTCCCACTGACCCACTCACTGTCACTGCTGAAGGTCATTCCCACTGACCCACTCACACTCACTGCGTAGGTCACTCCCACTGACCCAATCATAGTCGCTGCTGTAGGTTATTCCTACTGACACAATCACGGTCACTGCTGTATGTCACTCCCACTGACCCACTCACTGTCACTGCTGTCGATTTTTCCCACTGACCCACTCACTGACACTGCTGTAGGTTACTCCCAATGACGCTCTCACTATCATTGCTGTAGGTCATTCCCACTGACCCAATCTCGGTCACTTCTGTAGGTCAATCACAGAGACCCACTCTCTGTCACTGCTGTAGATCACTTCCCCTCCCTCAATCACGGTCACTGCTTTAGGTCAATCCCAGTGACCCAATCACAGCCACTGCTGTAGGTGACTATCACTGACCAACTCATAGTCACTGCTGTAGGTCACTCCCACTCACCCAATCATGGTCACTACTGTAGGTCACTCCCACTTACCATATTACTGTCTCTGCTGTAGGTCGCCCCCACTGACGCTCTCACTATCATTGCTGTAGGTCACTCCCACTGACCCAATCACGGTCACTGCTGTAGGTCAATCCAGCTGACCCACTCTCAGTCACTGCTGTAGATTACTCCCCCTGACCAACTCACTGTCGCTGCTGTCTGTCACTCCCACTGACCCATTCACTGTCACTGCTGTATGTCACTCCCACTGACCCAAGCACAGTCACTGCTGTAGGTCGCTCTCACTGTCCCAATCATGGTAACTGTTGCAGATGATTCCCCCAGACCCACTCACTGGCACTGCGTAGGTCACTCCCACTGACCCTATCATAGACACTGCTGTAGGTCATTCCCACTGACCCAATCATGGTCACTGCTGTAGGTCACTCCCACTGACCCACTCACTATCATTGCTGTAGGTCATTCCCATTGACGCAATCACGGTCACTGCTGTAGGTTAATCCCACTGACGCACTCTCAGTTACTCACCCAATCATCGTTACTGATGTACGTCACTCCCACTGACCCAATCATGGTCACTGCTGTAGGTGGCTCCCACTTACCTAATCACGGTCTCTGCTGTAGGTCACTCCCACTGACCGTCTCACTATCATTGCTGCAGGTCATTCCCACTGACCCACTCACTGTCACTGCTGTCGGTCACTCCCACTGACCCACTCACTGACACTGCTGTACGTTACTCCCACTGACCCAATCACAATCACTGCTGTAGTTCACTCTCACTTTCCCAATCATGGTCACTGTTGAAGATGATTCCCACAGACCCACTCACTGTCACTGCGTAGGTCACTCCCACTGACCCTATCGTAGTCACTGCTTGTAGGTCATTCCCACTGACACAATCAGAGCCACTGATGTAGGTCACTCCCGCTGACCCAATCACAGTCACAGCTGTAGGTCATTCCCACTGATCCACTCACTCTAACAGCTGTAGGGTACTGCAACTGGCCCAATCACGGTCACTGCTGTAGGTCACTCCCATTGCCCCAATCACAGTCACTGCTGTATGTCATTCCCACTGACCCAATTAATGTCGCTGCTGTAGGTCATACCCACTGACCCAATCACAGTCACTGCTGTAGGTCTTTCCCACTGACCATATCATAGTCACTGCTGTAGGTCACTCCCACTGTCCCACTCACTGTCGAAGCTGTAGGTAATTCCCACTGAAACACTCACTGTTACTGCTGTCAACCACTCCCACTGACCCACTCACTGTCACTGCTGATTGCCACTCCCACTCACCCAATCATTGTTACTGCTGTAGGTCACTCCCACTGACCCAATCATGGTCACTGCTGAAGGTCGCTCCCACTTACCTAATCACGGTCTCTGCTGTAGGTCACTACCACTGACCATCTCACTATCATTGCTGTCGGTCATTCCCACTTTCCCAATCACGGTCACTGCTGTAGGTTAATCCCACTGACGCACTCAGTCACTGCTGTACATTAATCCCACTGACCCACTCACTGTCACTGCTGTCGGTCACTCCCACTGACCCACTCACTGACACTGCTGTAGGTTACTCCCACTGACCCAATCACAATCACTGCTGTAGGTCATTCTCACTGTCCCAATCATTGTCACTGTTGCAGTTCATTCCCACAGAACCCATCACAGCCACTGCTGAAGGTCACTCCGGCTGACTCAATCTCATTCACTGCTGAAGGTCATTCCCACTGACCCACTCACTCTCACTGCGCAGGTCATTCCCACTGACACAAGCACGGTCACTGCTGTAGGTCAATCCCACTGACCCAATCGCGCTCACTGCTGTAGGTCATTCCCACTGACCCAATCATCGTCAGTGCTGTAGGTCATTCCTACTGAACCACTCAATGTCACTGCTGTCAGCCACTCCCATTGATCCACTCACTGTCACTGCTGTATGTGACTCTCACTGACCAACTCATAGTCACTGCTGTAGGTCACTCCAACTCACCCAATCATGGTCACTGCTGTAGGTCACTCCCACTTACCATATCTCTGTCTCTGCTGTAGGTAACCCCCACTGACGCTCTCACTATCATTGCTGTACGTCATTCCCACTGACCCAATCACGGTCACTGCTGTAGGTCAATCCCACTGACCCACTCTCAGTCACTGCTGTAGATTACTCCCCCTGACCCACTCACTGACACTGCTGTAGGTTACTCCCACTGACCCAATCACAATCACTGCTGTAGTTTACTCTCACTGTCCCAATAATGGTCACTGTTGCAGTTCATTCCGACAGACCCACTCTCTGTCACTGCTGTAGATCACTTCACCTCCCTCAATCACGGTCTCTGCTTTAGGTCACTCCCACTGACCGAATCACAGCCACTGCTGTAGGTCATTCCCACTGACCCACTCACTGTCACTGCTGTAGTTCATTCCCACTGAAACACTCACTGTCACGGCTGTCAGACACTCCCACTGACCCACTCACTCTCTCTGCTGTAGGTCACTCCCACTCACCCAATCATGGTTACTCCTGTAGGTGACTTCCACTAACCCAATCATGGTCACTGCTGTAGGTCACTCCCACTGACCCACTCACTATCATTGCTGTAGGTCATTCCCACTGACCCAATCACGGTCACTGCTGTAGGTCAATCCCACTGACCCACTCTCTGTCACTGCTGTAGATTACTCCCACTGACCCACTCGCTGTCACTGCTGTCGGTCACCCCCACTGACCCACTCACTGACACAGCTGTAGGTTACTCTCACTGACCCAATGACAATCACTGCTGTAGGTCACTCTTACTGTCCCAATCATGGTCACTGTTGCAGTTCATTCCCACAGACCCACTCTCTGTCACTGCTGTAGATCCCTTCCCGTCCCTCAATCACGGTCACTGCTTTAGGTCACTCCCACTGACCCAATCAGAGCCACTGCTGTAGGTTAATCCAGCTTACCCAATCTCATTCACTGCTGAAGGTCATTCCCACTGACCCACTCACTCTCACTGCGTAGGTCACTCCCACTGACCCAATCACAGTCACTGCTGTAGGTCGCTCCAACTGACCCAATCACGGTCACAGCTGTAGGTCATTCCCACTGACCCAATCATCGTCAATGCTGTTGGACATTCCCACTGACTCAATCATGGTCACTGCTGTAGGTCACTCCCACTGAACCACTCATTGTCAATGATGTAGGTCATTCCCACTGAACCAATCAGTGTCACTGCTGTCAGCCACTCCCACTGACCCACTCACTCTCACTGCTGTAGATCACTCCCACTGACTCAATCAAGGTCACTGCTTTAGGTCACCCCCACTGACCGAATCACAGCCACTGCTGTAGGTCATTCCCACTGACCCACTCACTGTCACTGCTGTAGTTCATTCCCACTGAAACACTCACTGTCACGGCTGTCAGACACTCCCACTGACCCACTCACTCTCTCTGCTGTAGGTCACTCCCACTCACCCAATCATGGTTACTCCTGTAGGTGACTTCCACTAACCCAATCATGGTCACTGCTGTAGCTCACTCCCACTGACCCACTCACTATCATTGCTGTAGGTCATTCCCACTGACCCAATCACGGTCACTGCTGTAGGTCAATCCCACTGACCCACTCTCTGTCACTGCTGTAGATTACTCCCACTGACCCACTCGCTGTCACTGCTGTCGGTCACCCCCACTGACCCACTCACTGACACAGCTGTAGGTTACTCTCACTGACCCAATGACAATCACTGCTGTAGGTCACTCTTACTGTCCCAATCATGGTCACTGTTGCAGTTCATTCCCACAGACCCACTCTCTGTAACTGCTGTAGATCCCTTCCCCTCCCTCAATCACGGTCACTGCTTTAGGTCACTCCCACTAACCCAATCAGAGCCACTGCTGTAGGTTAATCCAGCTTACCCAATCTCATTCACTGCTGAAGGTCATTCCCACTGACCCACTCACTCTCACTGCGTAGGTCACTCCCACTGACCCAATCACAGTCACTGCTGTAGGTCGCTCCAACTGACCCAATCACGGTCACTGCTGTAGGTCATTCCCACTGACCCAATCATCGTCAATGCTGTTGGACATTCCCACTGACTCAATCATGGTCACTGCTGTAGGTCACTCCCACTGAACCACTCATAGTCAATGCTGTAGGTCATTCCCACTGAACCAATCAGTGTCACTGCTGTCAGCACCTCCCACTGACCCACTCACTCTCACTGATGTAGATCACTCCCACTGACTCAATCAAGGTCACTGCTTTAGGTCAATCCCACTTACCCAATCACAGCCACTGCTGTAGGTCACTCCCGCTGACCCAATCACAGTCACTGCTGTAGGTCACTCCCACTGTCCCACTTACTATCATTGCTGTAAGTCATTCCCACTGACCCAATCAAGGTCACTGCTGTAGGTCAATCCCACTGACGCACTCTCAGTCACTGCTGTAGATTACTCCCACTGACCCACTCACTGTCACTGCTGAAGGTCATTCCCACTGACCCACTCACACTCACTGCGTAGGTCACTCCCACTGACCCAATCACAGTCGCTGCTGTAGGTTATTCCTACTGACACAATCACGGTCACTGCTGTATGTCACTCCCACTGACCCACTCACTGTCACTGCTGTCGATTTTTCCCACTGACCCACTCACTGACAGTGCTGTAGGTTACTCCCAATGACGCTCTCACTATCATTGCTGTAGGTCATTCCCACTGACCCAATCTCGGTCACTTCTGTAGGTCAATCACAGAGACCCACTCTCTGTCACTGCTGTAGATCACTTCCCCTCCCTCAATCACGGTCACTGCTTTAGGTCAATCCAACTGACCCAATCACAGCCACTGCTGTAGGTGACTATCACTGACCAACTCATAGTCACTGCTGTAGGTCAGTCCCACTCACCCAATCATGGTCACTACTGTAGGTCACTCCCACTTACCATATTACTGTCTCTGCTGTAGGTCGCCCCCACTGACGCTCTCACTATCATTGCTGTAGGTCACTCCCACTGACCCAATCACGGTCACTGCTGTAGGTCAATCCAGCTGACCCACTCACTGACACTGCTGTACGTTACTCCCACTGACCCAATCACAATCACTGCTGTAGTTCACTCTCACTTTCCCAATCATGGTCACTGTTGCAGATGATTCCCACAGACCCACTCACTGTCACTGCGTAGGTCACTCCCACTGACCCTATCATAGTCACTGCTTGTAGGTCATTCCCACTGACACAATCAGAGCCACTGCTGTAGGTCACTCCCGCTGACCCAATCTCAGTCACTGCTGTAGATTACTCCCCCTGACCAACTCACTGTCGCTGCTGTCTGTCACTCCCACTGACCCACAGACAGTCACTCCTGTAGGTCACTCCCACTGACCCACTCACTATCATTGCTGTAGGTCATTCCCATTGACCCAATCACGGTCACTGCTGTAGGTTAATCCCACTGACGCACTCTCAGTCACTCACACAATTATGGTAACTGATGTAGGTCACTCCCACTGACCCAATCATGGTCACTGCTGTAGGTGGCTCCCACTTACCTAATCACGGTCTCTGCTGTAGGTAACTCCCACTGACCGTCTCACTATCATTGCTGTAGGTCATTCCTACTGACCCACTCACTGTCACTGCTGTCGGTCACTCCCACTGACCCACTCACTGACACTGCTGTACGTTACTCCCACTGACCCAATCACAATCACTGCTGTAGTTCACTCTCACTGTCCCAATCATGGTCACTGTTGCAGATGATTCCCACAGACCCACTCACTGTCACTGCGTAGGTCACTCCCACTGACACTATCATAGTCACTGCTTGTAGGTCATTCACACTGACACAATCAGAGCCACTGCTGTAGGTCACTCCCGCTGACCCAATCACGGTCACTGCTGTAGGTCACTCCCACTGCCCCAATCACAGTCACTGCTGTATGTCATTCCCACGGACCCAATTAATGTCGCTGCTGTAGGTCATTCCCAATGACCCAATCACAGTCACTGCTGTAGGTCTTTCCCACTGACCATATCATGGTCACTGCTGTAGGTCACTCCCACTGTCCCACTCACTGTCGAAGCTGTAGGTAATTCCCACTGAAACACTCACTGTTACTGCCGTCAACCACTCCCACTGACCCACTCACTGTCACTGCTGATTGCCACTCCCACTCACCCAATCATTGTTACTGCTGTAGGTCACTTCCACTGACCCAATCATGGTCACTGCTGTAGGTCGCTCCCACTTACCTAATCACGGTCTCTGCTGTAGGTCACTCCCACTGACCATCTCACTATCATTGCTGTCGGTCATTCCCACTTACCCAATCACGGTCACTGCTGTAGGTCAATCCCACTGACGCACTCAGTCACTGCTGTAGATTAATCCCACTGACCCACTCACTGTCACTGCTGTCGGTCACTCCCACTGACCCACTCACTGACACTGCTGTAGGTTACTCCCACTGACCCAATCACAATCACTGCTGTAGGTCATTCTCACTGTCCCAATGATGGTCACTGTTGCAGTTCATTCCCACAGAAAACATCACAGCCACTGCTGTAGGTCACTCCGGCTTACTCAATCTCATTCACTGCTGAAGGTCATTCCCACTGACCCACTCACTCTCACTGCGTAGGTCACTCCCACTGACCCAATCACAGTCACTTCGGTAGGTCATTCCCACTGACACAATCACGGTCAATGCTCTAGGTCACTCCCACTGACCCAATTGCTCTCACTGCTGTAGGTCATTCCCACTGACCCAATCATCGTCAATGCTGTTGGTCATTCCCACTGACCCAATCATGGTCACTGCTGTAGGTCACCCTCACTGAACCGCTCACTGTCACAGGTGTAGGTCATTCCTACTGAACCAATCAATGTCACTGCTGTCAGCCACTCCCACTGACCAACTCACTGTCACTGCTGTAGGTGACTCTCACTGACCAACTCACTGACACTGCTTTAGGTCACTCCCACTCACCCAATCATGGTCACTGCTGTAGGTCACTCCCACTTACCATATCTCTGTCTCTGCTGTAGGTCACCCCCACTGACGCTCTCACTATCATTGCTGTAGGTCATTCCCACTGACCCAATCACGGTCACTGCTGTAGGTCAATCCCACTGACCCACTCTCAGTCACTGCTGTAGATTACTCCCCCTGACCCACTCACTGACACTGCTGTAGGTTACTCCCACTGACCCAAGCACAGTCACTGCTGTAGGTCGCACTCACTGTCCCAATCATGGTCACTGTTGCAGATGATTCGCCCAGACCCACTCACTGGCACTGCGTAGGTCACTCCCACTGACACTATCATAGACACTGCTGTAGGTCATTCCCACTGACCCAATCATGGTCACTGCTGTAGGTCACTCCCACTGACCCACTCACTATCATTGCTGTAGGTCATTCCCATTGACCCAATCACGGTCACTGCTGAAGGTTAATCCCACTGACGCACTCTCAGTCACTCACCCAATCATGGTTACTGATGTAGGTCACTCCCACTGACCCAATCATGGTCACTGCTGTAGGTGGCTCCCACTTACCTAATCACGGTCTCACCTGTAGGTCACTCCCACTGACCGTCTCACTATCATTGCTGTAGGTCATTCCCACTGACCCACTCACTGTCACTGCTGTCGGTCACTCCCACTGACCCACTCACTGACAGTGCTGTACGTTACTCCCACTGACCCAATCACAATCAATGCTGTAGTTCACTCTCACTGTCCCAATCATGGTCACTGTTGCAGATGATTCCCACAGACCCACACACTGTCACTGCGTAGGTCACTCCCACTGACCCTATCATAGTCACTGCTTGTAGGTCATTCCCACTGACACAATCAGAGCCACTGCTGTAGGTCACTCCCGCTGACCCAATCACAGTCACTGCTGTAGGTCATTCCCACTGATCCACTCACTCTAACAGCTGTAGGGTACTGCAACTGGCCCAATCACGGTCACTGCTGTAGGTCACTCCCACTGCACCAATCACAGTCACTGCTGTATGTCATTCCCACTGACCCAATTAATGTCGCTGCTGTAGGTCATTCCCACTAACCCAATCACATTCACTGCTGTAGGTCTTTCCCACTGACCATATCATGATCACTGCTGTAGGTCACTCCCACTGTCCCACTCACTGTCGAAGCTGTAGTTAATTCCCACTGGAACACTCACTGTTACTGCTGTCAACCACTCCCACTGACCCACTCACTGTCACTGCTGATTGCCACTCCCACTCACCCAATCATTGTTACTGCTGTAGGTCACTCCCACTGACCCAATCATGGTCACTGCCGTAGGTCGCTCCCACTTACCTAATCACGGTCTCTGCTGTAGGTCACTCCCACTGACCGTCTCACTATCATTGCTGTCGGTCATTCCCACTTACCCAATCACGGTCACTGCTGTAGGTCAATCCCACTGACGCACTCAGTCACTGATGTAGATTAATCCCACTTACCCACTCACTGTCACTGCTGTCGGTCACTCCCACTGACCCACTCACTGACACTGCTGTAGGTTACTCCCACTGACCCAATCACAATCACTGCTGTAGGTCATTCTCACTGTCCCAATCATGGTCACTGTTGCAGTTCATTCCCACAGAACCCATCACAGCCACTGCTGTAGGTCACTCCGGCTGACTCAATCTCATTCACTGCTGAAGGTCACTCCCACTGACCCACTCACTATCATTGCTGTAGGTCATTCCCATTGACCCAATCACGGTCACTGCTGTAGGTTAATCCCACTGACGCACTCTCAGTCACTCACCCAATCATGGTTACTGATGTAGGTCACTCCCACTGACCCAATCATGGTCACTGCTGTAGGTGGCTCCCACTTACCTAATCACGGTCTCTGCTGTAGGTCACTCCCACTGAACGTCTCACTATCATTGCTGTAGGTCATTCCCACTGACCCACTCACTGTCACTGCTGTCGGTCACTCCCACTGACCCACTCACTGACACTGCTGTACGTTACTCCCACTGACCCAATCACAATCACTGCTGTAGTTCACTCTCACTGTCCCAATCATGGTCATTGTTGCAGATGATTTCCACAGACCCACTCACTGTCACTGCGTAGGTCACTCCCACTGACCCTATCATAGTCACTGCTTGTAGGTCATTCCCACTGACAGAATCAGAGCCACTGCTGTAGGTCACTCCCGCTGACCCAATCACGGTCACTGCTGTAGGTCACTCCCACTGCCCCAATCACAGTCACTGCTGTATGTCATTCCCACGGACCCAATTAATGTCGCTGCTGTAGGACATTCCCACTGACCCAATCACAGTCACTTCTGTAGGTCTTTCCCAGTGACCATATCATGGTCACTGCTGTAGGTCACTCCCACTGTCCCACTCACTGTCGAAGCTGTAGGTAATTCCCACTGAAACACTCACTGTTACTGCTGTCAACCACTCCCACTGACCCACTCACTGTCACTGCTGATTGCCACTCCCACTCACCCAATCATTGTTACTGCTGTAGGTCACTTCCACTGACCCAATCATGGTCACTGCTGTAGGTCGCTCCCACTTACCTAATCACGGTCTCTGCTGTAGGTCACTCCCACTGACCATCTCACTATCATTGCTGTCGGTCATTCCCACTTACCCAATCACGGTCACTGCTGTAGGTCAATCCCACTGACGCACTCAGTCACTGCTGTAGATTAATCCCACTGACCCAATCACAATCACTGCTGTAGGTCATTCTCACTGTCCCAATCATGGTCACTGTTGCAGTTCATTCCCACAGAACCCATCACAGCCACTGCTGTAGGTCACTCCGGCTGACTCAATCTCATTCACTGCTGAAGGTCATTCCCACTGACCCACTCACTCTCACTGCGTAGGTCACTCCCACTGACCCAATCACAGTCACTGCGGTAGGTCATTCCCACTGACACAATCACGGTCACTGCTCTAGGTCACTCCCACTGACCCAATTGCTCTCACTGCTGTAGGTCATTCCCACTGACCCAATCATCGTCAATGCTGTTGGTCATTCCCACTGACCCAATCATGCTCACTGCTGTAGGTCACCCCCACTGAACCGCTCACTGTCACAGGTGTAGGTCATTCCTACTGAACCAATCAATGGCACTGCTGTCAGCCACTCCCACTGACCCACTCACTGTCACTGCTGTAGGTGACTCTCACTGACCAACTCACTGACACTGCTTTAGGTCACTCCCACTCACCCAATCATGGTCACTGCTGTAGGTCACTCCCACTTACCATATCACTGTCTCTGCTGTAGGTCACCCCCACAGACGCTCTCACTATCATTGCTGTAGGTCATTCCCACTGACCCAATCACGGTCACTGCTGTAGGTCAATCCCACTGACCCACTCTCAGTCACTGCTGTAGATTCCTCCCCCTGACACACTCACTGTCACTGCTGTCGATCATTCCCACTGACCCACTCACTGACACTGCTGTAGGTTACTCCCACTGACCCAAACCCAATCACTGCTGTAGTTCACTCTCACTGTCCCAATCATGGTCACTGTTGCAGTTCATTCCCACAGACCCACTCACTGTCACTGCTGGAGATCACTTCCACTCACTCAATCACGGTGACTGCGTTAGGTCAATCCCACTGACCCAATCACAGCCACTGCTGTAGGTCACTCCCGCTGACTCAATCTCATTCACTGATGAAGGTCATTCCCACTGACCCACTCACTCTCACTGCGCAGGTCATTCCCACTGACACAAGCACGGTCACTGCTGTAGGTAAATCACACTGACCCAATCGCGCTCACTGCTGTAGGTTATTCCCACTGACCCAATCATCGTCAATGCTGTAAGTCATTCCTACTGAACCACTCAATGTCACTGCTGTCAGCCACTCCCACTGACCCACTCACTGTCACTGCTGTATGTGACTCTCACTGACCAACTCATAGTCACTGCTGTAGGTCACTCCAACTCACCCAATCATGGTCACTGCTGTAGGTCAATCCCACTGACCCACTCTCAGTCACTGCTGTAGATTACTCCCCCTGACCCACTCACTGACACTGCTGTAGGTTACTCCCACTGACCCAATAATGGTCACTGTTGCAGTTCATTCCGACAGACCCACTCTCTGTCACTGCTGTAGATCACTTCACCTCCCCCAATCACGGTCACTGCTTTAGGTCACTCCCACTGACCGAATCACAGCCACTGCTGTAGGTCATTCCCACTGACCCCACTCACTGTCACTGCTGTAGTTCATTCCCACTGAAACACTCACTGTCACGGCTGTCAGACACTCCCACTGACCCACTCACTCTCTCTGCTGTAGGTCACTCCCACTCACCCAATCATGGTTACTCCTGTAGGTGACTTCCACTAACCCAATCATGGTCACTGCTGTAGGTCACTCCCACTGACCCACTCACTATCATTGCTGTAGGTCATTCCCACTGACCCAATCACGGTCATTGCTGTAGGTCAATCCCACTGACCCACTCTCTGTCACTGCTGTAGAGTACTCCCACTGACCCACTCGCTGTCACTGCTGTCGGTCACCCCCACTGACCCACTCACTGACACAGCTGTAGGTTACTCCCACTGACCCAATGACAATCACTGCTGTAGGTCACTCTCACTGTCCCAATCATGGTCACTGTTGCAGTTCATTCCCACAGACCCACTCTCTGTCACTGCTGTAGATCCCTTCCCCTCCCTCAATCACGGTCACTGCTTTAGGTCACTCCCACTGACCCAATCAGAGCCACTGCTGTAGGTTAATCCATCTTACCCAATCTCATTCACTGCTGAAGGTCAATCCCACTGACCCACTCTCAGTCACTGCTGTAGATTACTCCCCCTGACACACTCACTGTCACTGCTGTCGATCATTCCCACTGATCCACTCACTGAAACTGCTGTAGGTTACTCCCACTGACCCAAACCCAATCACTGCTGTAGTTCACTCTCACTGTCCCAATCATGGTCACTGTTGTAGTTCATTCCCACAGACCCACTCACTGTCACTGCTGGAGATCACTTCCACTCACTCAATCACGGTGACTGCTTTAGGTCAATCCCACTGACCCAATCACAGCCACTGCTGTAGGTCACTCCCGCTGACTCAATCTCATTCACTGCTGAAGGTCATTCCCACTGACCCACTCACTCTCACTGCGCAGGTCATTCCCAATGACACAAGCACGGTCACTGCTGTAGGTCAATCCCACTGACCCAATCGCGCTCACTGCTGTAGGTTATTCCCACTGACCCAATCATCGTCAATGCTGTAGGTCATTCCTACTGAACCACTCAATGCCACTGCTGTCAGCCACTCCCACTGACCCACTCACTGTCACTGCTGTATGTGACTCTCACTGACCAACTCATAGTCACTGCTGTAGGTCACTCCAACTCACCCAATCATGGTCACTGCTGTAGGTCAATCCCACTGACCCACTCTCAGTCACTGCTGTAGATTACTCCCCCTGACCCACTCACTGACACTGCTGTAGGTTACTCCCACTGACCCAATCACAATCACTGCTGTAGTTTACTCTCACTGTCCCAATAATGGTCACTGTTGCAGTTCATTCCGACAGACCCACTCTCTGTCACTGCTGTAGATCACTTCACCTCCCCCAATCACGGTCACTGCTTTAGGTCACTCCCACTGACCGAATCACAGCCACTGCTGTAGGTCATTCCCACTGACCCACTCACTGTCACTGCTGTAGTTCATTCCCACTGAAACACTCACTGTCACGGCTGTTAGACACTCCCACTGACCCACTCACTCTCTCTGCTGTAGGTCACTCCCACTCACCCAATCATGGTTACTCCTGTAGGTGACTTCCACTAACCCAATCATGGTCACTGCTGTAGGTCACTCCCACTGACCCACTCACTATCATTGCTGTAGGTCATTCCCACTGACCCAATCACGGTCATTGCTGTAGGTCAATCCCACTGACCCACTCTCTGTCACTGCTGTAGAGTACTCCCACTGACCCACTCGCTGTCACTGCTGTCGGTCACCCCCACTGACCCACTCACTGACACAGCTGTAGGTTACTCCCACTGACCCAATGACAATCACTGCTGTAGGTCACTCTCACTGTCCCAATCATGGTCACTGTTGCAGTTCATTCCCACAGACCCACTCTCTGTCACTGCTGTAGATCCCTTCCCCTCCCTCAATCACGGTCACTGCTTTAGGTCACTCCCACTGACCCAATCAGAGCCACTGCTGTAGGTTAATCCAGCTTACCCAATCTCATTCACTGCTGAAGGTCATTCCCACTGACCCACTCACTCTCACTGCGTAGGTCACTCCCACTGACCCAATCACAGTCACTGCTGTAGGTCATTTCCACTGACACAATCACGGTGTCTGCTGTAGGTCGCTCCAACTGACCCAATCACGGTCACTGCTGTAGGTCATTCCCACTGACCCAATCATCGTCAATGCTGTTGGACATTCCCACTGACTCAATCATGGTCACTGCTGTAGGTCACTCCCACTGAACCACTCATTGTCAATGCTGTCAGCCACTCCCACTGACCCACTCACTCTCACTGCTGTAGATCACTCCCACTGACTCAATCACGGTCACTGCTTTAGGTCAATCCCACTGACCCAATCACAGCCACTGCTGTAGGTCACTCCCGCTGACCCAATCACAGTCACTGCTGTAGGTAACTCCCACTGTCCCACTTACTATCATTGCTGTAAGTCATTCCCACTGACCCAATCAAGGTCACTGCTGTAGGTCAATCCCACTGACGCACTCTCAGTCACTGCTGTAGATTACTCCCACTGACCCACTCACTGTCACTACTGAAGGTCATTCCCACTGACCCACTCACACTCACTGCGTAGGTCGCTCCCACTGACCCAATCACAGTCGCTGCTGTAGGTTATACCTACTGACACAGTCACGGTCACTGCTGTATGTCACTCCCACTGACTCACTCACTGTCACTGCTGTCGATTTTTCCCACTGACCCACTCACTGACACTGCTGTAGGTTACTCCCAATGACGCTCTCACTATCATTGCTGTAGGTCATTCCCACTGACCCAATCTCGGTCACTTCTGTAGGTCAATCCCACTGACCCAATCACAGCCACTGCTGTAGGTGACTATCACTGACCAACTCATAGTCACTGCTGTAGGTCACTTCCACTCACCCAATCATGGTCACTACTGTAGGTCACTCCCACTTACCATATTACTGTCTCTGCTGTAGGTCGCCCCCACTGACGCTCTCACTATCATTGCTGTAGGTCACTCCCACTGACCCAATCACGGTCACTGCTGTAGGTCAATCCAGCTGACCCACTCTCAGTCACTGCTGTAGATTACTCCCCCTGACCAACTCACTGTCGCTGCTGTCTGTCACTCCCACTGACCCACAGACAGTCACTGCTGAAGGTTACTCCCACTGACCCAAGCACAGTCACTGCTGTAGGTCGCTCTCACTGTCCCAATCATGGTCACTGTTGCAGATGATTCCCCCAGACCCACTCACTGGCACTGCGTAGGTCACTCCCACTGACCCTATCATAGACACTGCTGTAGGTCATTCCCACTGACCCAATCATGGTCACTGCTGTAGGTCACTCCCACTGACCCACTCACTATCATTGCTGTAGGTCATTCCCATTGACCCAATCACGGTCACTGCTGAAGGTTAATCCCACTGACGCACTCTCAGTCACTCACCCAATCATGGTTACTGATGTAGGTCACTCCCACTGACCCAATCATGGTCACTGCTGTAGGTGGCTCCCACTTACCTAATCACGGTCTCTGCTGTAGGTCACTCCCACTGACCGTCTCACTATCATTGCTGTAGGTCATTCCCACTGACCCACTCACTGTCACTGCTGTCGGTCACTCACACTGACACACTCACTGACACTGCTGTACGTTACTCCCACTGACCCAATCACAATCACTGCTGTAGTTCACTCTCACTGTCCCAATCATGGTCACTGTTGCAGATGATTCCCACAGACCCACTCACTGTCACTGCGTAGGTCACTCCCACTGACCCTATCATAGTCACTGCTTGTAGGTCATTCCCACTGACACAATCAGAGCCACTGCTGTAGGTCACTCCCGCTGACCCAATCACAGTCACTGCTGTAGGTCATTCCCACTGATCCACTCACTCTAACAGCTGTAGGGTACTGCAACTGGCCCAAACACGGTCACTGCTGTAGGTCACTCCCACTGCCCCAATCACAGTCACTGCTGTATGTCATTCCCACTGACCCAATTAATGTCGCTGCTGTAGGTCATTCCCACTGACCCAATCACATTCACTGCTGTAGGTCTTTCCCACTGACCATATCATGGTCACTGCTGTAGGTCACTCCCACTGTCCCACTCACTGTCGAAGCTGTAGGTAATTCCCACTGACCCACTCACTGTCACTGCTGATTGCCACTCCCACTCACCCAATCATTGTTACTGCTGTAGGTCACTCCCACTGACCCAATCATGGTCACTGCCGTAGGTCGCTCCCACTTACCTAATCACGGTCTCTGCTGTAGGTCAATCCCACTGACCGTCTCACTATCATTGCTGTCGGTCATTCCCACTTACACAATCACGGTCACTGCTGTAGGTCAATCCCACTGACGCACTCAGTCACTGCTGTAGATTAATCCCACTGACCCACTAACTGTCACTGCTGTCGGTCACTCCCACTGACCCACTCACTGACACTGCTGTAGGTTACTCCCACTGACCCAATCAAAATCACTGCTGTAGGTTATTCTCACTATCCCAATCATGGTTACTGTTGCAGTTCATTTCCACAGAACCCATCACAGCCACTGCTGTAGGTCACTCCGGCTGACTCAATCTCATTCACTGCTGAAGGTCATTCCCACTGACCCACTCACTCTCACTGCGTAGGTCACTCCCACTCACCCAATCATGGTTACTCCTGTAGGTGACTTCCACTAACCCAATCATGGTCACTGCTGTAGGTCACTCCCACTGACCCACTCCCTATCATTGCTGTAGGTCATTCCCACTGACACAATCACGGTCATTGCTGTAGGTCAATCCCACTGACCCACTCTCTGTCACTGCTGTAGAGTACTCCCACTGACCCACTCGCTGTCACTGCTGTCGGTCACCCCCACTGACCCACTCACTGACACAGCTGTAGGTTACTCCCACTGACCCAATGACAATCACTGCTGTAGGTCACTCTCACTGTCCCAATCATGGTCACTGTTGCAGTTCATTCCCACAGACCCACTCTCTGTCACTGCTGTAGATCCCTTCCCCTCCCTCAATCACGGTCACTGCTTTAGGTCACTCCCACTGACCCAATCAGAGCCACTGCTGTAGGTTAATCCATCTTACCCAATCTCATTCACTGCTGAAGGTCAATCCCACTGACCCACTCTCAGTCACTGCTGTAGATTACTCCCCCTGACACACTCACTGTCACTGCTGTCGATCATTCCCACTGATCCACTCACTGAAACTGCTGTAGGTTACTCCCACTGACCCAAACCCAATCACTGCTGTAGTTCACTCTCACTGTCCCAATCATGGTCACTGTTGTAGTTCATTCCCACAGACCCACTCACTGTCACTGCTGGAGATCACTTCCACTCACTCAATCACGGTGACTGCTTTAGGTCAATCCCACTGACCCAATCACAGCCACTGCTGTAGGTCACTCCCGCTGACTCAATCTCATTCACTGCTGAAGGTCATTCCCACTGACCCACTCACTCTCACTGCGCAGGTCATTCCCAATGACACAAGCACGGTCACTGCTGTAGGTCAATCCCACTGACCCAATCGCGCTCACTGCTGTAGGTTATTCCCACTGACCCAATCATCGTCAATGCTGTAGGTCATTCCTACTGAACCACTCAATGCCACTGCTGTCAGCCACTCCCACTGACCCACTCACTGTCACTGCTGTATGTGACTCTCACTGACCAACTCATAGTCACTGCTGTAGGTCACTCCAACTCACCCAATCATGGTCACTGCTGTAGGTCAATCCCACTGACCCACTCTCAGTCACTGCTGTAGATTACTCCCCCTGACCCACTCACTGACACTGCTGTAGGTTACTCCCACTGACCCAATCACAATCACTGCTGTAGTTTACTCTCACTGTCCCAATAATGGTCACTGTTGCAGTTCATTCCGACAGACCCACTCTCTGTCACTGCTGTAGATCACTTCACCTCCCCCAATCACGGTCACTGCTTTAGGTCACTCCCACTGACCGAATCACAGCCACTGCTGTAGGTCATTCCCACTGACCCACTCACTGTCACTGCTGTAGTTCATTCCCACTGAAACACTCACTGTCACGGCTGTTAGACACTCCCACTGACCCACTCACTCTCTCTGCTGTAGGTCACTCCCACTCACCCAATCATGGTTACTCCTGTAGGTGACTTCCACTAACCCAATCATGGTCACTGCTGTAGGTCACTCCCACTGACCCACTCACTATCATTGCTGTAGGTCATTCCCACTGACCCAATCACGGTCATTGCTGTAGGTCAATCCCACTGACCCACTCTCTGTCACTGCTGTAGAGTACTCCCACTGACCCACTCGCTGTCACTGCTGTCGGTCACCCCCACTGACCCACTCACTGACACAGCTGTAGGTTACTCCCACTGACCCAATGACAATCACTGCTGTAGGTCACTCTCACTGTCCCAATCATGGTCACTGTTGCAGTTCATTCCCACAGACCCACTCTCTGTCACTGCTGTAGATCCCTTCCCCTCCCTCAATCACGGTCACTGCTTTAGGTCACTCCCACTGACCCAATCAGAGCCACTGCTGTAGGTTAATCCAGCTTACCCAATCTCATTCACTGCTGAAGGTCATTCCCACTGACCCACTCACTCTCACTGCGTAGGTCACTCCCACTGACCCAATCACAGTCACTGCTGTAGGTCATTTCCACTGACACAATCACGGTGTCTGCTGTAGGTCGCTCCAACTGACCCAATCACGGTCACTGCTGTAGGTCATTCCCACTGACCCAATCATCGTCAATGCTGTTGGACATTCCCACTGACTCAATCATGGTCACTGCTGTAGGTCACTCCCACTGAACCACTCATTGTCAATGCTGTCAGCCACTCCCACTGACCCACTCACTCTCACTGCTGTAGATCACTCCCACTGACTCAATCACGGTCACTGCTTTAGGTCAATCCCACTGACCCAATCACAGCCACTGCTGTAGGTCACTCCCGCTGACCCAATCACAGTCACTGCTGTAGGTAACTCCCACTGTCCCACTTACTATCATTGCTGTAAGTCATTCCCACTGACCCAATCAAGGTCACTGCTGTAGGTCAATCCCACTGACGCACTCTCAGTCACTGCTGTAGATTACTCCCACTGACCCACTCACTGTCACTACTGAAGGTCATTCCCACTGACCCACTCACACTCACTGCGTAGGTCGCTCCCACTGACCCAATCACAGTCGCTGCTGTAGGTTATACCTACTGACACAATCACGGTCACTGCTGTATGTCACTCCCACTGACTCACTCACTGTCACTGCTGTCGATTTTTCCCACTGACCCACTCACTGACACTGCTGTAGGTTACTCCCAATGACGCTCTCACTATCATTGCTGTAGGTCATTCCCACTGACCCAATCTCGGTCACTTCTGTAGGTCAATCCCACTGACCCAATCACAGCCACTGCTGTAGGTGACTATCACTGACCAACTCATAGTCACTGCTGTAGGTCACTCCCACTCACCCAATCATGGTCACTACTGTAGGTCACTCCCACTTACCATATTACTGTCTCTACTGTAGGTCGCCCCCACTGACGCTCTCACTATCATTGCTGTAGGTCACTCCCACTGACCCAATCACGGTCACTGCTGTAGGTCAATCCAGCTGACCCACTCTCAGTCACTGCTGTAGATTACTCCCCCTGACCAACTCACTGTCGCTGCTGTCTGTCACTCCCACTGACCCACAGTCAGTCACTGCTGAAGGTTACTCCCACTGACCCAAGCACAGTCACTGCTGTAGGTCGCTCTCACTGTCCCAATCATGGTCACTGTTGCAGATGATTCCCCCAGACCCACTCACTGGCACTGCGTAGGTCACTCCCACTGACCCTATCATAGACACTGCTGTAGGTCATTCCCACTGACCCAATCATGGTCACTGCTGTAGGTCACTCCCACTGACCCACTCACTATCATTGCTGTAGGTCATTCCCATTGACCCAATCACGGTCACTGCTGAAGGTTAATCCCACTGAACACTCTCAGTCACTCACCCAATCATGGTTACTGATGTAGGTCACTCCCACTGACCCAATCATGGTCACTGCTGTAGGTGGCTCCCACTTACCTAATCACGGTCTCTGCTGTAGGTCACTCCCACTGACCGTCTCACTATCATTGCTGTAGGTCATTCCCACTGACCGTCTCACTATCATTGCTGTCGGTCATTCCCACTTACACAATCACGGTCACTGCTGTAGGTCAATCCCACTGACGCACTCAGTCACTGCTGTAGATTAATCCCACTGACCCACTAACTGTCACTGCTGTCGGTCACTCACACTGACCCACTCACTGACACTGCTGTACGTTACTCCCACTGACCCAATCACAATCACTGCTGTAGTTCACTCTCACTGTCCCAATCATGGTCACTGTTGCAGATGATTCCCACAGACCCACTCACTGTCACTGCGTAGGTCACTCCCACTGACCCTATCATAGTCACTGCTTGTAGGTCATTCCCACTGACACAATCAGAGCCACTGCTGTAGGTCACTCCCGCTGACCCAATCACAGTCACTGCTGTAGGTCATTCCCACTGATCCACTCACTCTAACAGCTGTAGGGTACTGCAACTGGCCCAAACACGGTCACTGCTGTAGGTCACTCCCACTGCCCCAATCACAGTCACTGCTGTATGTCATTCCCACTGACCCAATTAATGTCGCTGCTGTAGGTCATTCCCACTGACCCAATCACATTCACTGCTGTAGGTCTTTCCCACTGACCATATCATGGTCACTGCTGTAGGTCACTCCCACTGTCCCACTCACTGTCGAAGCTGTAGGTCATTCCCACTGACCCACTCACTGTCACTGCTGATTGCCACTCCCACTCACCCAATCATTGTTACTGCTGTAGGTCACTCCCACTGACCCAATCATGGTCACTGCCGTAGGTCGCTCCCACTTACCTAATCACGGTCTCTGCTGTAGGTCACTCCCACTGACCGTCTCACTATCATTGCTGTCGGTCATTCCCACTTACACAATCACGGTCACTGCTGTAGGTCAATCCCACTGACGCACTCAGTCACTGCTGTAGATTAATCCCACTGACCCACTAACTGTCACTGCTGTCGGTCACTCCCACTGACCCACTCACTGACACTGCTGTAGGTTACTCCCACCTACCCAATCACAATCACTGCTGTAGGTCATTCTCACTATCCCAATCATGGTTACTGTTGCAGTTCATTTCCACAGAACCCATCACAGCCACTGCTGTAGGTCACTCCGGCTGACTCAATCTCATTCACTGCTGAAGGTCATTCCCACTGACCCACTCACTCTCACTGCGTAGGTCACTCCCACTGACCCAATCACAGTCACTGCGGTAGGTCATTCCCACTGACACAATCACGGTCACTGCTCTAGGTCACTCCCACTGACGCAATCGCTCTCACTGCTGTAGGTCATTCCCACTGACCCAATCATCGTCAATGCTGTTGGTCATTCCCACTGACCCAATCATGGTCACTGCTGTAGGTCACCCCCACTGAACCGTTCACTGTCACTGCTGTAGGTGACTCTCACTGACCAACTCATAGTCACTGCTTTATGTCACTCCCACTCACCCAATCATGGTCACTACTGTAGGTCACTCCCACTTACCATATTACTGTCTCTGCTGTAGGTCGCCCCCACTGACGCTCTCACTATCATTGCTGTAGGTCACTCCCACTGACCCAATCACGGTCACTGCTGTAGGTCAATCCAGCTGACCCACTCTCAGTCACTGCTGTAGATTACTCCCCCTGACCAACTCACTGTCGCTGCTGTCTGTCACTCCCACTGACCCACAGACAGTCACTGCTGAAGGTTACTCCCACTGACCCAAGCACAGTCACTGCTGTAGGTCGCTCTCACTGTCCCCATCATGGTCACTGTTGCAGATGATTCCCCCAGACCCACTCACTGTCACTGCGTAGGTCACTCCCACTGACCCTATCATAGTCACTGCTGTAGGTCATTCCCACTGACCCAATCATGGTCACTGCTGTAGGTCACTCCCACTGACCCACTCACTATCATTGCTGTAGGTCATTCCCATTGACCCAATCACGGTCACTGCTGTAGGTTAATCCCACTGACGCACTCTCAGTCACTCACCCAATCATGGTTACTGATGTAGGTCACTCCCACTGACCCAATCATGGTCACTGCTGTAGTTGGCTCCCACTTACCTAATCACGGTCTCTGCTGTAGGTCACACTCACTGACCGTCTCACTATCATTGCTGTAGGTCATTCCCACTGACACACTCACTGTCACTGCTGTCGGTCACTCCCACTGACCCACTCACTGACACTGCTGTACGTTACTCCCACTGACCCAATCACAATCACTGCTGTAGTTCACTCTCACTGTCCCAATCATGGTGACTGTTGCAGATGATTCCCACAGACCCACTCACTGTCACTGCGTAGGTCACTCCCACTGACCCTATCATAGTCACTGCTTGTAGGTCATTCCCACTGACACAATCAGAGCCACTGCTGTAGGTCACTCCCGCTGACCCAATCACAGTCACTGCTGTAGGTCATTCCCACTGATCCACTCACTCTAACAGCTGTAGGGTACTGCAACTGACCCAATCACGGTCACTGCTGTAGGTCAATCCAGCTGACCCACTCTCAGTTACTGCTGTAGATTACTCCCCCTGACCAACTCACTGTCGCTGCTGTCTGTCACTCCCACTGACCCACAGACAGTCACTGCTGAAGGTTACTCCCACTGACCCAAGCACAGTCACTGCTGTAGGTCGCTCTCACTGTCCCCATCATGGTCACTGTTGCAGATGATTCCCCCAGACCCACTCACTGTCACTGCGTAGGTCACTCCCACTGACCCTATCATAGTCACTGCTGTAGGTCATTCCCACTGACCCAATCATGGTCACTGCTGTAGGTCACTCCCACTGACCCACTCACTATCATTGCTGTAGGTCATTCCCATTTACCCAATCACGGTCACTGCTGTAGGTTAATCCCACTGACGCACTCTCAGTCACTCACCCAATCATGGTTACTGATGTAGGTCACTCCCACTGACCCAATCATGGTCACTGCTGTAGTTGGCTCCCACTTACCTAATCACGGTCTCTGCTGTAGGTCACACTCACTGACCGTCTCACTATCATTGCTGTAGGTCATTCCCACTGACACACTCACTGTCACTGCTGTCGCTCACTCCCACTGACCCACTCACTGACACTGCTGTACGTTACTCCCACTGACCCAATCACAATCACTGCTGTAGTTCACTCTCACTGTCCCAATCATGGTGACTGTTGCAGATGATTCCCACAGACCCACTCACTGTCACTGCGTAGGTCACTCCCACTGACCCTATCATAGTCACTGCTTGTAGGTAATTCCCACTGACACAATCAGAGCCACTGCTGTAGGTCACTCCCGCTGACCCAATCACAGTCACTGCTGTAGGTCATTCCCACTGATCCACTCACTCTAACAGCTGTAGGGTACTGCAACTGACCCAATCACGGTCACTGCTGTAGGTCATTCCCACTGACCCAATCACAGTCACTGCTGTAGGTCTTTCCCACTGACCATATCATGGTCACTGCTGTAGGTCACTCCCACTGTCCCACTCACTGTCGAAGCTGTAGGTCATTCCCACTGACCCACTCACTGTCACTGCTGATTGCCACTCCCACTCACCCAATCATTGTTACTGCTGTAGGTCACTCCCACTGACCCAATCATGGTCACTGCTGTAGGTCGCTGCCACTTACCTAATCACGGTCTCTGCTGTAGGTCACTCCCACTGACCGTCTCACTATCATTGCTGTCGGTCATTCCCACTTACACAATCACGGTCACTGCTGTAGGTCAATCCCACTGACGCACTCTCAGTCACTGCTGTAGATTAATCCCACTTACCCACTCACTGTCACTGCTGTCGGTCACTCCCACTGACCCACTCACTGACACTGCTGTAGGTTACTCCCACTGACCCAATCACAATCACTGCTGTAGGTCATTCTCACTGTCCCAATCATGGTCACTGTTGCAGTTCATTCCCACAGAACCCATCACAGCTACTGCTGTAGGTCACTCCGGCTGACTCAATCTCATTCACTGGTGAAGGTCATTCCCACTGACCCACTCACTCTCACTGCTCTAGGTCACTCCCACTGACCGAATCGCTCTCACTGCTGTAGGTCATTCCCACTGACCCAATCATCGTCAATGCTGTTGGTCATTCCCACTGACCCAATCACGGTCACTGCTGTAGGTCAATCCCACTGACCCACTCTCAGTCACTGCTGTAGATTACTCCCCCTGACACACTCACTGTCACTGCTGTCGATCATTCCCACTGACCCACTCACTGACACTGCTGTAGGTTATTCCCACTGACCCAATCACAATCACTGCTGTAGTTTACTCTCACTGTCCCAATCATGGTCACTGTTGCAGTTCATTCCGACAGACCCACTCTCTGTCACTGCTGTAGCTCACTTCACCTCCCTCAATCACGGTCACTGCTTTAGGTCACTCCCACTGACCGAATCACAGCCACTGCTGTAGGTCATTCACACTGACCAACTCACTGTCATGCTGTAGTTCATTCCCACTGAAACACTCACTGTCACGGCTGTCAGATAGTCCCACTTACCCACTCACTGTCACTGCTGTAGGTCACACCCACTCAACCAATCATGGTTACTGCTGTAGGTGACTTTCACTAACCCAATCATGGTCACTGCTGTAGGTCACTCCCGCTGACCCACTCACTATCATTGCTGTAGGTCATTCCCACTGACCCAATCACGGTCACTGCTGTAGGTCAATACCACTGACCCACTCTCAGTCACTGCTGTAGCTTACTCCCACTGCCACTCGCTGTCACTGCTGTCGGTCACTCCCACTGACCCACTCACTGACACAGCTGTAGGTTACTCCCACTGACCCAATGACAATCACTGCTGTAGGTCACTCTCACTGTCCCAATCATGGTCACTGTTGCAGTTCATTCCCACAGACCCACTCTCTGTCACTGCTGTAGATCACTTTCCCTCCCTCAATCACGGTCACTGCTTTAGGTCACTCCCACTGACCCACTCACAGCCACTGCTGTAGGTTACTCCAGCTTACCCAATCACATTCACTGCTGAAGGTCATTCCCACTGACCCACTCTCAGTCACTGCTGTAGCTTACTCCCACTGCCACTCGCTGTAACTGCTGTCGGTCACTCCCACTGACCCACTCACTGACACAGCTGTAGGTTACTCCCACTGACCCAATGACAATCACTGCTGTAGGTCTCTCTCACTGTCCCAATCATGGTCACTGTTGCAGTTCATTCCCACAGACCCACTCTCTGTCACTGCTGTAGATCCCTTCCCCTCCATCAATCACGGTCACTGCTTTAGGTCACTCCCACTGACCCACTCACAGCCACTGCTGTAGGTTACTCCAGCTTACCGAATCTCATTCACTGCTGAAGGTCATTCCCACTGACCCACTCACTCTCACTGCGTAGGTCACTCCCACTGACCCAATCACAGTCACTGATGTAGGTCATTCCCACTGACACAATCACGGTCACTGCTGTAGGTCGCTCCAACTGACCCAATCACGGTCACTGCTGTAGGTCATTCCCACTGACCCAATCATCGTCAATGCTGTTGGACATTCCCACTGACCCAATCATGGTCACTGCTGTCGGTCACTCCCACTGAACCACTCATTGTCAATGCTGTAGGTCATTCCCACTGAACCACTCAATGTCACTGCTTTCAGCCACTCCCACTGACCCACTCACTGTCACTGCTGTAGATCTCTCCCACTGACTCAATCACGGTCACTGCTTTAGGTCACTCCCACTGACCCAATCACAGCCACTGCTGTAGGTCACTCCCGCTGACCCAGTCACAGTCACGGCTGTAGGTCACTCCCACTGTCCCACTCACTATCATTGCTGTAAGTCATTCCCACTGACCCAATCAAGGTCACTGCTGTAGGTCAATCCCACTGACGCACTCTCAGGCACTGCTGTAGATTACTCCCACTGACCCACTCACTGTCACTGCAGAAGGTCATTCCCACTGACCCACTCACACTCACTGCGTAGGTCACTCCCACTGACCCAATCACAGTCACTGCTGTAGGTTATTCCTACTGACACAATCACGGTCAAAGCTGTATGTCACTCGCACTGACCCACTCACTGTCACTGCTGTCGATCATTCCAACTGACCCACTCACTGACACTGCTGTAGGTTACTCGCAATGACGCTCTCACTATCATTGCTGTAGGTCATTCCCACTGACCCAATCTCGGTCACTTCTGTAGGTGACTATCACTGACCAACTCATAGTCACTGCTATAGGTCACTCCCACTCACCCAATCATGGTCACTACTGTAGGTCACTCCCACTTACCATATTACTGTCTCTGCTGTAGGTCGCCCCCACTAACGCTCTCACTATCATTACTGTAGGTCACTCCCACTGACCCAATCATGGTCACTGCTGTAGGTGGCTCCCACTTACCTAATCACGGTCTCTGCTGTAGGTCACTCCCACTGACCGTCTCACTATCATTGCTGTAGGTCATTCCCACTTACCCAATCACGGTCACTGCTGTAGGTCAATCCCACTGACGC
Organism: Narcine bancroftii; assembly: GCF_036971445.1. Taxonomy (NCBI): domain Eukaryota; kingdom Metazoa; phylum Chordata; class Chondrichthyes; order Torpediniformes; family Narcinidae; genus Narcine; species Narcine bancroftii. The sequence goes on along the minus strand of NC_091480.1, from coordinate 46,518,851 downwards.
ACTCTCAGTCACTGCTGTAGATTAATCACACTGACCCACTCACTGTAACTGCTGTCGGTCACTCCCACTGACCCACTCACTGACACTGCTGTAGGTTACTCCCACTGACCCAATCACAATCACTGCTGTAGTTCACTCTCACTGTCCCAATCATGGTCACTGTTGCAGTTCATTCCACAGAACCAATCACAGCCACTGCTGTAGGTCACTCCCGCTGACTCAATCTCATTCACTGCTGAAGGTCATTCCCACTGACCCACTCACTCTCACTGCGTAGGTCACTCCCACTGACCCAATCACATTCACTGCGGTAGGTCATTCCCACTGACACAATCACGGTCAGTGCTCTAGGTCACTCCCACTGACCCAATCGCTCTCACTGCTGTAGGTCATTCCCACTGACACAATTTTTCGTCAATGCTGTTGGTCATTCCCACTGACCCAATCATGGTCACTGCTGTAGGTCACTCCCACTGAACCGCTAACTGTCACAGCTGTAGGTCATTCCTACTGAACCACTCAATGTCACTGCTGTCAGCCACTCCCACTGACCCACTCACTGTCACTGCTGTAGGTGACTCTCACTGTCCAACTCATAGTCACTGCTTTAGGTCACTCCCACTCACCCAATCATGGTCACTGCTGTAGGTCACTCCCACTTACCATATCACTGTCTCTGCTGTAGGTCACTCCCACTGACGCTCTCACTATCATTGCTGTAGGTCATTCCCACTGACCCAATCACGGTCACTGCTGTAGGTCAATCCCACTGACCCACTCTCAGTCACTGCTGTAGATTACTCCCCCTGACCCACTCACTGTCACTGCTGTAGGTTACTCTCACTGACCAACTCATAGTCACTGCTTTATGTCACTCCCACTCACCCAATCATGGTCACTACTGTAGGTCACTCCCACTTACCATATTACTGTCTCTGCTGTAGGTCGCCCCCACTGACGCTCTCACTATCATTGCTGTAGGTCACTCCCACCGACCCAATCACCGTCACTGCTGTAGGTCAATCCAGCTGACCCACTCTCAGTCACTGCTGTAGATTACTCCCCCTGACCAACTCACTGTCGCTGCTGTCTGTCACTCCCACTGACCCACAGACAGTCACTGCTGAAGGTTACTCCCACTGACCCAAGCACAGTCACTGCTGTAGGTCGCTCTCACTGTCCCCATCATGGTCACTGTTGCAGATGATTCAACCTGACCCACTCACTGTCACTGCGTAGGTCACTCCCACTGACCCTATCATAGTCACTGCTGTAGGTCATTCCCACTGACCCAATCATGGTCACTGCTGTAGGTCACTCCCACTGACCCACTCACTATCATTGCTGTAGGTCATTCCCATTGACCCAATCACGGTTACTGCTGTAGGTTAATCCCACTGACGCACTCTCAGTCACTCACCCAATCATGGTTACTGATGTAGGTCACTCCCACTGACCCAATCATGGTCACTGCTGTAGTTGGCTCCCACTTACCTAATCACGGTCTCTGCTGTAGGTCACACTCACTGACCGTCTCACTATCATTGCTGTAGGTGATTCCCACTGACACACTCACTGTCACTGCTGTCGGTCACTCCCACTGACCCACTCACTGACACTGCTGTACGTTACTCCCACTGACCCAATCACAATCACTGCTGTAGTTCACTCTCACTGTCCCAATCATGGTCACTGTTGCAGATGATTCCCACAGACCCACTCACTGTCACTGCGTAGGTCACTCCCACTGACCCTATCATAGTCACTGCTTGTAGGTAATTCCCACTGACCCACTCACTGTCACTGCTGATTGCCACTCCCACTCACCCAATCATTGTTACTGCTGAAGGTCACTCCCACTGACCCAATCATGGTCACTGCTGTAGGTCGCTGCCACTTACCTAATCACGGTCTCTGCTGTAGGTCACTCCCACTGACCGTCTCACTATCATTGCTGTCGGTCATTCCCACTTACACAATCACGGTCACTGCTGTAGGTCAATCCCACTGACGCACTCTCAGTCACTGCTGTAGATTAATCCCTCTTAACCACTCACTGTCACTGCTGTCGGTCACTCCCACTGACCCACTCACTGACACTGCTGTAGGTTACTCCCACTGACCCAATCACAATCACTGCTGTAGGTCATTCTCACTGTCCCAATCATGGTCACTGTTGCAGTTCATTCCCACAGAACCCATCACAGCCACTGCTGTAGGTCACTCCGGCTGACTCAATCTCATTCACTGGTGAAGGTCATTCCCACTGACCCACTCACTCTCACTGCGTAGGTCACTCCCACTGACCCAATTACAGTCACTGCGGTAGGTCATTCCCACTGACACAATCACGGTCACTGCTCTAGGTCACTCCCACTGACCGAATCGCTCTCACTGCTGTAGGTCATTCCCACTGACCCAATCATCGTCAATGCTGTTGGTCATTCCCACTGACCCAATCATGGTCACTGCTGTAGGTCACCCCCACTGAACCGCTCACTGTCACAGCTGTAGGTCATTCCTACTGAACCAATCAATGTCAATGCTGTCAGCCACTCCCACTGACCCACTTACTGTCACTGCTGTAGGTGACTCTCACTGACCAACTCATAGTCACTGCTTTATGTCACTCCCACTCACCCAATCATGGTCACTGCTGTAGGTCACTCCCACTTACCATATCACTGTCTCTGCTGTAGGTCACCCCCACAGACGCTCTCACTATCATTGCTGTAGGTCATTCCCACTGACCCAATCACGGTCACTGCTGTAGGTCAATCCCACTGACCCACTCACTGTCACTGCTGTAGGTTACTCCCACTGACCCAATCCCAATCACTGCTGTAGTTCACTCTCACTGCCCCAATCATGGTCACTGTTGCAGTTCATTCCCACAGACCCACTCAATGTCACTGCTGTAGATCACTTCCACTCACTCAATCACGGTGACTGGGTTAGGTCACTCCCACTGACCCAATCATCGTCAATGCTGTTGGTCATTCCTACTGAACCACTCAATGTCACTGCTGTCAGCCACTCCCACTGACCCACACACTGTCACTGCTGTATGTGACTCTCACTGACCCACTCATAGTCACTGCTGTAGGTCACTCCAACTCACCAAATCATGGTCACTGCTGTAGGTCACTCCCACTTACCATATCTCTGTCTCTGCTGTAGGTCACCCCCACTGACGCTCTCACTATCATTGCTGTAGGTCATTCCCACTGACCCAATCACGGTCACTGCTGTAGGTCAATCCCACTGACCCACTCTCAGTCACTGCTGTAGATTACTCCCCCTGACCCACTCACTGTCACTGCTGTCGATCATTCCCACTGACCCACTCACTGACACTGCTGTAGGTTATTCCCACTGACCCAATCACAATCACTGCTGTAGTTTACTCTCACTGTCCCAATCATGGTCACTGTTGCAGTTCATTCCGACAGACCCACTCTCTGTCACTGCTGTAGCTCACTTCACCTCCCTCAATCACGGTCACTGCTTTAGGTCACTCCCACTGACCGAATCACAGCCACTGCTGTAGGTCATTCACACTGACCCACTCACTGTCATGCTGTAGTTCATTCCCACTGAAACACTCACTGTCACGGCTGTCAGATAGTCCCACTTTCCCACTCACTGTCACTGCTGTAGGTCACACCCACTCACCCAATCATGGTTACTGCTGTAGGTGACTTTCACTAACCCAATCATGGTCACTGCTGTAGGTCACTCCCACTGACCCACTCACTATCATTGCTGTAGGTCATTCCCACTGACCCAATCACGGTCACTGCTGTAGGTCAATACCACTGACCCACTCTCAGTCACTGCTGTAGCTTACTCCCACTGCCACTCGCTGTCACTGCTGTCGGTCACTCCCACTGACCCACTCACTGACACAGCTGTAGGTTACTCCCACTGACCCAATGACAATCACTGCTGTAGGTCACTCTCACTGTCCCAATCATGGTCACTGTTGCAGTTCATTCCCACAGACCCACTCTCTGTCACTGCTGTAGATCCCTTTCCCTCCCTCAATCACGGTCACTGCTTTAGGTCACTCCCACTGACCCACTCACAGCCACTGCTGTAGGTTACTCCAGCTTACCCAATCACATTCACTGCTGAAGGTCATTCCCACTGACCCACTCACTCTCACTGCGTAGGTCACTCCCACTGACCCAATCACAGTCACTGATGTAGGTCATTCCCACTGACACAATCACGGTCACTGCTGTAGGTCGCTCCAACTGACCCAATCACGGTCACTGCTGTAGGTCATTCCCACTGACCCAATCATCGTCAATGCTGTTGGACATTCCCACTGACCCAATCATGGTCACTGCTGTCGGTCACTCCCACTGAACCACTCATTGTCAATGCTGTAGGTCATTCCCACTGAACCACTCAATGTCACTGCTTTCAGCCACTCCCACTGACCCACTCACTGTCACTGCTGTAGATCACTCCCACTGACTCAATCACGGTCACTGCTTTAGGTCACTCCCACTGACCCAATCACAGCCACTGCTGTAGGTCACTCCCGCTTACCCAATCACAGTCACGGCTGTAAGTCACTCCCACTGTCCCACTCACTATCATTGCTGTAAGTCATTCCCACTGACCCAATCACAGCCACTGCTGTAGGTCACTCCGGCTGACTCAATCTCATTCACTGGTGAAGGTCATTCCCACTGACCCACTCACTCTCACTGCGTAGGTCACTCCCACTGACCCAATTACAGTCACTGCGGTAGGTCATTCCCACTGACACAATCACGGTCACTGCTCTAGGTCACTCCCACTGACCGAATCGCTCTCACTGCTGTAGGTCATTCCCACTGACCCAATCATCGTCAATGCTGTTGGTCATTCCCACTGACCCAATCATGGTCACTGCTGTAGGTCACCCCCACTGAACCGCTCACTGTCACAGCTGTAGGTCATTCCTACTGAACCAATCAATGTCAATGCTGTCAGCCACTCCCACTGACCCACTTACTGTCACTGCTGTAGGTGACTCTCACTGACCAACTCATAGTCACTGCTTTATGTCACTCCCACTCACCCAATCATGGTCACTGCTGTAGGTCACTCCCACTTACCATATCACTGTCTCTGCTGTAGGTCACCCCCACAGACGCTCTCACTATCATTGCTGTAGGTCATTCCCACTGACCCAATCACGGTCACTGCTGTAGGTCAATCCCACTGACCCACTCACTGTCACTGCTGTAGGTTACTCCCACTGACCCAATCCCAATCACTGCTGTAGTTCACTCTCACTGCCCCAATCATGGTCACTGTTGCAGTTCATTCCCACAGACCCACTCAATGTCACTGCTGTAGATCACTTCCACTCACTCAATCACGGTGACTGGGTTAGGTCACTCCCACTGACCCAATCATCGTCAATGCTGTTGGTCATTCCTACTGAACCACTCAATGTCACTGCTGTCAGCCACTCCCACTGACCCACACACTGTCACTGCTGTATGTGACTCTCACTGACCCACTCATAGTCACTGCTGTAGGTCACTCCAACTCACCAAATCATGGTCACTGCTGTAGGTCACTCCCACTTACCATATCTCTGTCTCTGCTGTAGGTCACCCCCACTGACGCTCTCACTATCATTGCTGTAGGTCATTCCCACTGACCCAATCATCGTCAATGGTGTTGGACATTCCCACTGACCCAATCATGGTCACTGCTGTCGGTCACTCCCACTGAACCACTCATTGTCAATGCTGTAGGTCATTCCCACTGAACCACTCAATGTCACTGCTTTCAGCCACTCCCACTGACCCACTCACTGTCACTGCTGTAGATCACTCCCACTGACTCAATCACGGTCACTGCTTTAGGTCACTCCCACTGACCCAATCACAGCCACTGCTGTAGGTCACTCCCGCTGACCCAATCACAGTCACGGCTGTAGGTCACTCCCACTGTCCCACTCACTATCATTGCTGTAAGTCATTCCCACTGACCCAATCAAGGTCACTGCTGTAGGTCAATCCCACTGACCCAATCACAGTCACTGCTGTATGTCAATCCCACTGACGCACTCTCAGTCACTGCTGTAGATTAATCACACTGACCCACTCACTGTAACTGCTGTCGGTCACTCCCACTGACCCACTCACTGACACTGCTGTAGGTTACTCCCACTGACCCAATCACAATCACTGCTGTAGTTCACTCTCACTGTCCCAATCATGGTCACTGTTGCAGTTCATTCCACAGAACCAATCACAGCCACTGCTGTAGGTCACTCCCGCTGACTCAATCTCATTCACTGCTGAAGGTCATTCCCACTGACCCACTCACTCTCACTGCGTAGGTCACTCCCACTGACCCAATCACATTCACTGCGGTAGGTCATTCCCACTGACACAATCACGGTCAGTGCTCTAGGTCACTCCCACTGACCCAATCGCTCTCACTGCTGTAGGTCATTCCCACTGACACAATTTTTCGTCAATGCTGTTGGTCATTCCCACTGACCCAATCATGGTCACTGCTGTAGGTCACTCCCACTTAACCGCTAACTGTCACAGCTGTAGGTCATTCCTACTGAACCACTCAATGTCACTGCTGTCAGCCACTCCCACTGACCCACTCACTGTCACTGCTGTAGGTGACTCTCACTGTCCAACTCATAGTCACTGCTTTAGGTCACTCCCACTCACCCAATCATGGTCACTGCTGTAGGTCACTCCCACTTACCATATCACTGTCTCTGCTGTAGGTCACTCCCACTGACGCTCTCACTATCATTGCTGTAGGTCATTCCCACTGACCCAATCACGGTCACTGCTGTAGGTCAATCCCACTGACCCACTCTCAGTCACTGCTGTAGATTACTCCCCCTGACCCACTCACTGTCACTGCTGTAGGTTACTCTCACTGACCAACTCATAGTCACTGCTTTATGTCACTCCCACTCACCCAATCATGGTCACTACTGTAGGTCACTCCCACTTACCATATTACTGTCTCTGCTGTAGGTCGCCCCCACTGACGCTCTCACTATCATTGCTGTAGGTCACTCCCACCGACCCAATCACCGTCACTGCTGTAGGTCAATCCAGCTGACCCACTCTCAGTCACTGCTGTAGATTACTCCCCCTGACCAACTCACTGTCGCTGCTGTCTGTCACTCCCACTGACCCACAGACAGTCACTGCTGAAGGTTACTCCCACTGACCCAAGCACAGTCACTGCTGTAGGTCGCTCTCACTGTCCCCATCATGGTCACTGTTGCAGATGATTCAACCTGACCCACTCACTGTCACTGCGTAGGTCACTCCCACTGACCCTATCATAGTCACTGCTGTAGGTCATTCCCACTGACCCAATCATGGTCACTGCTGTAGGTCACTCCCACTGACCCACTCACTATCATTGCTGTAGGTCATTCCCATTGACCCAATCACGGTTACTGCTGTAGGTTAATCCCACTGACGCACTCTCAGTCACTCACCCAATCATGGTTACTGATGTAGGTCACTCCCACTGACCCAATCATGGTCACTGCTGTAGTTGGCTCCCACTTACCTAATCACGGTCTCTGCTGTAGGTCACACTCACTGACCGTCTCACTATCATTGCTGTAGGTGATTCCCACTGACACACTCACTGTCACTGCTGTCGGTCACTCCCACTGACCCACTCACTGACACTGCTGTACGTTACTCCCACTGACCCAATCACAATCACTGCTGTAGTTCACTCTCACTGTCCCAATCATGGTCACTGTTGCAGATGATTCCCACAGACCCACTCACTGTCACTGCGTAGGTCACTCCCACTGACCCTATCATAGTCACTGCTTGTAGGTAATTCCCACTGACCCACTCACTGTCACTGCTGATTGCCACTCCCACTCACCCAATCATTGTTACTGCTGAAGGTCACTCCCACTGACCCAATCATGGTCACTGCTGTAGGTCGCTGCCACTTACCTAATCACGGTCTCTGCTGTAGGTCACTCCCACTGACCGTCTCACTATCATTGCTGTCGGTCATTCCCACTTACACAATCACGGTCACTGCTGTAGGTCAATCCCACTGACGCACTCTCAGTCACTGCTGTAGATTAATCCCTCTTAACCACTCACTGTCACTGCTGTCGGTCACTCCCACTGACCCACTCACTGACACTGCTGTAGGTTACTCCCACTGACCCAATCACAATCACTGCTGTAGGTCATTCTCACTGTCCCAATCATGGTCACTGTTGCAGTTCATTCCCACAGAACCCATCACAGCCACTGCTGTAGGTCACTCCGGCTGACTCAATCTCATTCACTGGTGAAGGTCATTCCCACTGACCCACTCACTCTCACTGCGTAGGTCACTCCCACTGACCCAATTACAGTCACTGCGGTAGGTCATTCCCACTGACACAATCACGGTCACTGCTCTAGGTCACTCCCACTGACCGAATCGCTCTCACTGCTCTAGGTCATTCCCACTGACCCAATCATCGTCAATGCTGTTGGTCATTCCCACTGACCCAATCATGGTCACTGCTGTAGGTCACCCCCACTGAACCGCTCACTGTCACAGCTGTAGGTCATTCCTACTGAACCAATCAATGTCAATGCTGTCAGCCACTCCCACTGACCCACTTACTGTCACTGCTGTAGGTGACTCTCACTGACCAACTCATAGTCACTGCTTTATGTCACTCCCACTCACCCAATCATGGTCACTGCTGTAGGTCACTCCCACTTACCATATCACTGTCTCTGCTGTAGGTCACCCCCACAGACGCTCTCACTATCATTGCTGTAGGTCATTCCCACTGACCCAATCACGGTCACTGCTGTAGGTCAATCCCACTGACCCACTCACTTTCACTGCTGTAGGTTACTCCCACTGACCCAATCCCAATCACTGCTGTAGTTCACTCTCACTGCCCCAATCATGGTCACTGTTGCAGTTCATTCCCACAGACCCACTCAATGTCACTGCTGTAGATCACTTCCACTCACTCAATCACGGTGACTGGGTTAGGTCACTCCCACTGACCCAATCATCGTCAATGCTGTTGGTCATTCCTACTGAACCACTCAATGTCACTGCTGTCAGCCACTCCCACTGACCCACACACTGTCACTGCTGTATGTGACTCTCACTGACCCACTCATAGTCACTGCTGTAGGTCACTCCAACTCACCAAATCATGGTCACTGCTGTAGGTCACTCCCACTTACCATATCTCTGTCTCTGCTGTAGGTCACCCCCACTGACGCTCTCACTATCATTGCTGTAGGTCATTCCCACTGACCCAATCACGGTCACTGCTGTAGGTCAATCCCACTGACCCACTCTCAGTCACTGCTGTAGATTACTCCCCCTGACCCACTCACTGTCACTGCTGTCGATCATTCCCACTGACCCACTCACTGACACTGCTGTAGGTTATTCCCACTGACCCAATCACAATCACTGCTGTAGTTTACTCTCACTGTCCCAATCATGGTCACTGTTGCAGTTCATTCCGACAGACCCACTCTCTGTCACTGCTGTAGCTCACTTCACCTCCCTCAATCACGGTCACTGCTTTAGGTCACTCCCACTGACCGAATCACAGCCACTGCTGTAGGTCATTCACACTGACCCACTCACTGTCATGCTGTAGTTCATTCCCACTGAAACACTCACTGTCACGGCTGTCAGATAGTCCCACTTACCCACTCACTGTCACTGCTGTAGGTCACACCCACTCACCCAATCATGGTTACTGCTGTAGGTGACTTTCACTAACCCAATCATGGTCACTGCTGTAGGTCACTCCCACTGACCCACTCACTATCATTGCTGTAGGTCATTCCCACTGACCCAATCACGGTCACTGCTGTAGGTCAATACCACTGACCCACTCTCAGTCACTGCTGTAGCTTACTCCCACTGCCACTCGCTGTCACTGCTGTCGGTCACTCCCACTGACCCACTCACTGACACAGCTGTAGGTTACTCCCACTGACCCAATGACAATCACTGCTGTAGGTCACTCTCACTGTCCCAATCATGGTCACTGTTGCAGTTCATTCCCACAGACCCACTCTCTGTCACTGCTGTAGATCCCTTTCCCTCCCTCAATCACGGTCACTTCTTTAGGTCACTCCCACTGACCCACTCACAGCCACTGCTGTAGGTTACTCCAGCTTACCCAATCACATTCACTGCTGAAGGTCATTCCCACTGACCCACTCACTCTCACTGCGTAGGTCACTCCCACTGACCCAATCACAGTCACTGATGTAGGTCATTCCCACTGACACAATCACGGTCACTGCTGTAGGTCGCTCCAACTGACCCAATCACGGTCACTGCTGTAGGTCATTCCCACTGACCCAATCATCGTCAATGCTGTTGGACATTCCCACTGACCCAATCATGGTCACTGCTGTCGGTCACTCCCACTGAACCACTCATTGTCAATGCTGTAGGTCATTCCCACTGAACCACTCAATGTCACTGCTTTCAGCCACTCCCACTGACACACTCACTGTCACTGCTGTAGATCACTCCCACTGACTCAATCACGGTCACTGCTTTAGGTCACTCCCACTGACCCAATCACAGCCACTGCTGTAGGTCACTCCCGCTGACCCAATCACAGTCACGGCTGTAAGTCACTCCCACTGTCCCACTCACTATCATTGCTGTAAGTCATTCCCACTGACCCAATCACAGCCACTGCTGTAGGTCACTCCGGCTGACTCAATCTCATTCACTGGTGAAGGTCATTCCCACTGACCCACTCACTCTCACTGCGTAGGTCACTCCCACTGACCCAATTACAGTCACTGCGGTAGGTCATTCCCACTGACACAATCACGGTCACTGCTCTAGGTCACTCCCACTGACCGAATCGCTCTCACTGCTGTAGGTCATTCCCACTGACCCAATCATCGTCAATGCTGTTGGTCATTCCCACTGACCCAATCATGGTCACTGCTGTAGGTCACCCCCACTGAACCGCTCACTGTCACAGCTGTAGGTCATTCCTACTGAACCAATCAATGTCACTGCTGTCAGCCACTCCCACTGACCCACTTACTGTCACTGCTGTAGGTGACTCTCACTGACCAACTCATAGTCACTGCTTTATGTCACTCCCACTCACCCAATCATGGTCACTGCTGTAGGTCACTCCCACTTACCATATCACTGTCTCTGCTGTAGGTCACCCCCACTGACGCTCTCACTATCATTGCTGTAGGTTATTCCCACTGACCCAATCACGGTCACTGCTGTAGGTCAATCCCACTGACCCACTCACTGTCACTGCTGTAGGTTACTCCCACTGACCCAATCCCAATCACTGCTGTAGTTCACTCTCACTGCCCCAATCATGGTCACTGTTGCAGTTCATTCCCACAGACCCACTCAATGTCACTGCTGTAGATCACTTCCACTCACTCAATCACGGTGACTGCGTTAGGTCACTCCCACTGACCCAATCATCGTCAATGCTGTTGGTCATTCCTACTGAACCACTCAATGTCACTGCTGTCAGCCACTCCCACTGACCCACACACTGTCACTGCTGTATGTGACTCTCACTGACCCACTCATAGTCACTGCTGTAGGTCACTCCAACTCACCAAATCATGGTCACTGCTGTAGGTCACTCCCACTTACCATATCTCTGTCTCTGCTGTAGGTCACCCCCACTGACGCTCTCACTATCATTGCTGTAGGTCATTCCCACTGACCCAATCATCGTCAATGGTGTTGGACATTCCCACTGACCCAATCATGGTCACTGCTGTCGGTCACTCCCACTGAACCACTCATTGTCAATGCTGTAGGTCATTCCCACTGAACCACTCAATGTCACTGCTTTCAGCCACTCCCACTGACCCACTCACTGTCACTGCTGTAGATCACTCCCACTGACTCAATCACGGTCACTGCTTTAGGTCACTCCCACTGACCCAATCACAGCCACTGCTGTAGGTCACTCCCGCTGACCCAATCACAGTCACGGCTGTAGGTCACTCCCACTGTCCCACTCACTATCATTGCTGTAAGTCATTCCCACTGACCCAATCAAGGTCACTGCTGTAGGTCAATCCCACTGACCCAATCACAGTCACTGCTGTAGGTTATTCCTACTGACACAATCACGGTCAAAGCTGTATGTCACTCCCACTGACCCACTCACTGTCACTGCTGTCGATCATTCCCACTGACCCACTCACTGACACTGCTGTAGGTTACTCGCAATGACGCTCTCACTATCATTGCTGTAGGTCATTCCCACTGACCCAATCTCGATCACTTCTGTAGGTGACTATCACTGACCAACTCATAGTCACTGCTATAGGTCACTCCCACTCACCCAATCATGGTCACTACTGTAGGTCACTCCCACTTACCATATTACTGTCTCTGCTGTAGGTCGCCCCCACTGACGCTCTCACTATCATTACTGTAGGTCACTCCCACTGACCCAATCATGGTCACTGCTGTAGTTGGCTCCCACTTACCTAATCACGGTCTCTGCTGTAGGTCACACTCACTGACCGTCTCACTATCATTGCTGTAGGTCATTCCCACTGACACACTCACTGTCACTGCTGTCGGTCACTCCCACTGACCCACTCACTGACACTGCTGTACGTTACTCCCACTGACCCAATCACAATCACTGCTGTAGTTCACTCTCACTGTCCCAATCATGGTCACTGTTGCAGATGATTCCCACAGACCCACTCACTGTCACTGCGTAGGTCACTCCCACTGACCCTATCATAGTCACTGCTTGTAGGTCATTCCCACTGACACAATCAGAGCCACTGCTGTAGGTCACTCCCGCTGACCCAATCACAGTCACTGCTGTAGGTCATTCCCACTGATCCACTCACTCTAACAGCTGTAGGGTACTGCAACTGACCCAATCACGGTCACTGCTGTAGGTCACTCCCACTGCCCCAATCACAGTCACTGCTGTATGTCATTCCCACTGACCCAATTAATGTCGCTGCAGTAGGTCATTCCCACTGACCCAATCACAGTCACTGCTGTAGGTCTTTCCCACTGACCATATCATGGTCACTGCTGTAGGTCACTCCCACTGTCCCACTCACTGTCGAAGCTGTAGGTAATTCCCACTGACCCACTCACTGTCACTGCTGATTGCCACTCCCACTCACCCAATCATTGTTATTGCTGTAGGTCACTCCCACTGACCCAATCATGGTCACTGTTGTAGGTCGCTGCCACTTACCTAATCACGGTCTCTGCTGTAGGTCACTCCCACTGACCGTCTCACTATCATTGCTGTCGGTCATTCCCACTTACACAATCACGGTCACTGCTGTAGGTCAATCCCACTGACGCACTCTCAGTCACTGCTGTAGATTAATCCCACTTACCCACTCACTGTCACTGCTGTCGGTCACTCCCACTGACCCACTCACTGACACTGCTGTAGGTTACTCCCACTGACCCAATCACAATCACTGCTGTAGGTCATTCTCACTGTCCCAATCATGGTCACTGTTGCAGTTCATTCCCACAGAACCCATCACAGCCACTGCTGTAGGTCACTCCGGCTGACTCAATCTCATTCACTGGTGAAGGTCATTCCCACTGACCCACTCACTCTCACTGCGTAGGTCACTCCCACTGACCCAATTACAGTCACTGCGGTAGGTCATTCCCACTGACACAATCACGGTCACTGCTCTAGGTCACTCCCACTGACCGAATCGCTCTCACTGCTGTAGGTCATTCCCACTGACCCAATCATCGTCAATGCTGTTGGTCATTCCCACTGACCTAATCATGGTCACTGCTGTAGGTCACCCCCACTGAACCGCTCACTGTCACAGCTGTAGGTCATTCCTACTGAACCAATCAATGTCACTGCTGTCAGCCACTCCCACTGACCCACTTACTGTCACTGCTGTAGGTGACTCTCACTGACCAACTCATAGACACTGCTTTATGTCACTCCCACTCACCCAATCATGGTCACTGCTGTAGGTCACTCCCACTTACCATATCACTGTCTCTGCTGTAGGTCACCCCCACTGACGCTCTCACTATCATTGCTGTAGGTTATTCCCACTGACCCAATCACGGTCACTGCTGTAGGTCAATCCCACTGACCCACTCACTGTCACTGCTGTAGGTTACTCCCACTGACCCAATCCCAATCACTGCTGTAGTTCACTCTCACTGCCCCAATCATGGTCACTGTTGCAGTTCATTCCCACAGACCCACTCAATGTCACTGCTGTAGATCACTTCCACTCACTCAATCACGGTGACTGCGTTAGGTCACTCCCACTGACCCAATCATCGTCAATGCTGTTGGTCATTCCTACTGAACCACTCAATGTCACTGCTGTCAGCCACTCCCACTGACCCACACACTGTCACTGCTGTATGTGACTCTCACTGACCCACTCATAGTCACTGCTGTAGGTCACTCCAACTCACCAAATCATGGTCACTGCTGTAGGTCACTCCCACTTACCATATCTCTGTCTCTGCTGTAGGTCACCCCCACTAACGCTCTAACTATCATTGCTGTAGGTCATTCCCACTGACCCAATCATCGTCAATGCTGTTGGACATTCCCACTGACCCAATCATGGTCACTGCTGTCGGTCACTCCCACTGAACCACTCATTGTCAATGCTGTAGGTCATTCCCACCGAACCACTCAATGTCACTGCTTTCAGCCACTCCCACTGACCCACTCACTGTCACTGCTGTAGATCACTCCCACTGACTCAATCACGGTCACTGCTTTAGGTCACTCCCACTGACCCAATCACAGCCACTGCTGTAGGTCACTCCCGCTGACCCAATCACAGTCACGGCTGTAGGTCACTCCCACTGTCCCACTCACTATCATTGCTGTAAGTCATTCCCACTGACCCAATCAAGGTCACTGCTGTAGGTCAATCCCACTGACGCACTCTCAGGCACTGCTGTAGATTACTCCCACTGACCCACTCACTGTCACTGCTGAAGGTCATTCCCACTGACCCACTCACACTCACTGCGTAGGTCACTCCCACTGACCCAATCACAGTCACTGCTGTAGGTTATTCCTACTGACACAATCACGGTCAAAGCTGTATGTCACTCCCACTGACCCACTCACTGTCACTGCTGTCGATCATTCCCACTGACCCACTCACTGACACTGCTGTAAGTTACTCGCAATGACGCTCTCACTATCATTGCTGTAGGTCATTCCCACTGACCCAATCTCAGTCACTTCTGTAGGTGACTATCACTGACCAACTCATAGTCACTGCTATAGGTCACTCCCACTCACCCAATCATGGTCACTACTGTAGGTCACTCCCACTTACCATATTACTGTCTCTGCTGTAGGTCGCCCCCACTGACGCTCTCACTATCATTACTGTAGGTCACTCCCACTGACCCAATCATGGTCACTGCTGTAGGTGGCTCCCACTTACCTAATCACGGTCTCTGCTGTAGGTCACTCCCACTGACCGTCTCACTATCATTGCTGTAGGTCATTCCCACTTACCCAATCACGGTCACTGCTGTAGGTCAATCCCACTGACGCACTCTCAGTCACTGCTGTAGATTAATCACACTGACCCACTCACTGTCACTGCTGTCGGTCACTCCCACTGACCCACTCACTGACACTGCTGTAGGTTACTCCCACTGACCCAATCACAATCACTGCTGTAGTTCACTCTCACTGTCCCAATCATGGTCACTGTTGCAGTTCATTCCACAGAACCAATCACAGCCACTGCTGTAGGTCACTCCCGCTGACTCAATCTCATTCACTGCTGAAGGTCATTCCCACTGACCCACTCACTCTCACTGCGTAGGTCACTCCCACTGACCCAATCACATTCACTGCGGTAGGTCATTCCCACTGACACAATCACGGTCACTGCTCTAGGTCACTCCCACTGACCCAATCGCTCTCACTGCTGTAGGTCATTCCCACTGACACAATTATCGTCAATGCTGTTGGTCATTCCCACTGACCCAATCATGGTCACTGCTGTAGGTCACTCCCACTGAACCGCTAACGGTCACAGCTGTAGGTCATTCCTACTGAACCACTCAATGTCACTGCTGTCAGCCACTCCCACTGACCCACTCACTGTCACTGCTGTAGGTGACTCTCACTGACCAACTCATAGTCACTGCTTTATGTCACTCCCACTCACCCAATCATGGTCACTGCTGTAGGTCACTCCCACTTACCATATCACTGTCTCTGCTGTAGGTCACCCCCACTGACTCTCTCACTATCATTGCTGTAGGTTATTCCCACTGACCCAATCACGGTCACTGCTGTAGGTCAATCCCACTGACCCACTCACTGTCACTGCTGTAGGTTACTCCCACTGACCCAATCCCAATCACTGCTGTAGTTCACTCTCACTGCCCCAATCATGGTCACTGTTGCAGTTCATTCCCACAGACCCACTCAATGTCACTGCTGTAGATCACTTCCACTCACTCAATCACGGTGACTGCGTTAGGTCACTCCCACTGACCCAATCATCGTCAATGCTGTTGGTCATTCCTACTGAACCACTCAATGTCACTGCTGTCAGCCACTCCCACTGACCCACACACTGTCACTGCTGTATGTGACTCTCACTGACCCACTCATAGTCACTGCTGTAGGTCACTCCAACTCACCAAATCATGGTCACTGCTGTAGGTCACTCCCACTTACCATATCTCTGTCTCTGCTGTAGGTCACCCCCACTGACGCTCTCACTATCATTGCTGTAGGTCATTCCCACTGACCCAATCATCGTCAATGCTGTTGGACATTCCCACTGACCCAATCATGGTCACTGCTGTCGGTCACTCCCACTGAACCACTCATTGTCAATGCTGTAGGTCATTCCCACTGAACCACTCAATGTCACTGCTTTCAGCCACTCCCACTGACCCACTCACTGTCACTGCTGTAGATCACTCCCACTGACTCAATCACGGTCACTGCTTTAGGTCACTCCCACTGACCCAATTACAGCCACTGCTGTAGGTCACTCCCGCTGACCCAATCACAGTCACGGCTGTAGGTCACTCCCACTGTCCCACTCACTATCATTGCTGTAAGTCATTCCCACTGACCCAATCAAGGTCACTGCTGTAGGTCAATCCCACTGACCCAATCACAGTCACTGCTGTAGGTTATTCCTACTGACACAATCACGGTCAAAGCTGTATGTCAGTCCCACTGACCCACTCACTGTCACTGCTGTCGATCATTCCCACTGACCCACTCACTGACACTGCTGTAGGTTACTCGCAATGACGCTCTCACTATCATTGCTGTAGGTCATTCCCACTGACCCAATCTCGATCACTTCTGTAGGTGACTATCACTGACCAACTCATAGTCACTGCTATAGGTCACTCCCACTCACCCAATCATGGTCACTACTGTAGGTCACTCCCACTTACCATATTACTGTCTCTGCTGTAGGTCGCCCCCACTGACGCTCTCACTATCATTACTGTAGGTCACTCCCACTGACCCAATCATGGTCACTGCTGTAGTTGGCTCCCACTTACCTAATCACGGTCTCTGCTGTAGGTCACACTCACTGACCGTCTCACTATCATTGCTGTAGGTCATTCCCACTGACACACTCACTGTCACTGCTGTCGGTCACTCCCACTGACCCACTCACTGACACTGCTGTACGTTACTCCCACTGACCCAATCACAATCACTGCTGTAGTTCACTCTCACTGTCCCATTCATGGTCACTGTTGCAGATGATTCCCACAGACCCACTCACTGTCACTGCGTAGGTCACTCCCACTGACCCTATCATAGTCACTGCTTGTAGGTCATTCCCACTGACACAATCAGAGCCACTGCTGTAGGTCACTCCCGCTGACCCAATCACAGTCACTGCTGTAGGTCATTCCCACTGATCCACTCACTCTAACAGCTGTAGGGTACTGCAACTGACCCAATCACGGTCACTGCTGTAGGTCACTCCCACTGCCCCAATCACAGTCACTGCTGTATGTCATTCCCACTGACCCAATTAATGTCGCTGCAGTAGGTCATTCCCACTGACCCAATCACAGTCACTGCTGTAGGTCTTTCCCACTGACCATATCATGGTCACTGCTGTAGGTCACTCCCACTGTCCCACTCACTGTCGAAGCTGTAGGTAATTCCCACTGACCCACTCACTGTCACTGCTGATTGCCACTCCCACTCACCCAATCATTGTTATTGCTGTAGGTCACTCCCACTGACCCAATCATGGTCACTGTTGTAGGTCGCTGCCACTTACCTAATCACGGTCTCTGCTGTAGGTCACTCCCACTGACCGTCTCACTATCATTGCTGTCGGTCATTCCCACTTACACAATCACGGTCACTGCTGTAGGTCAATCCCACTGACGCACTCTCAGTCACTGCTGTAGATTAATCCCACTTACCCACTCACTGTCACTGCTGTCGGTCACTCCCACTGACCCACTCACTGACACTGCTGTAGGTTACTCCCACTGACCCAATCACAATCACTGCTGTAGGTCATTCTCACTGTCCCAATCATGGTCACTGTTGCAGTTCATTCCCACAGAACCCATCACAGCCACTGCTGTAGGTCACTCCGGCTGACTCAATCTCATTCACTGGTGAAGGTCATTCCCACTGACCCACTCACTCTCACTGCGTAGGTCACTCCCACTGACCCAATTACAGTCACTGCGGTAGGTCATTCCCACTGACACAATCACGGTCACTGCTCTAGGTCACTCCCACTGACCGAATCGCTCTCACTGCTGTAGGTCATTCCCACTGACCCAATCATCGTCAATGCTGTTGGTCATTCCCACTGACCCAATCATGGTCACTGCTGTAGGTCACCCCCACTGAACCGCTCACTGTCACAGCTGTAGGTCATTCCTACTGAACCAATCAATGTCACTGCTGTCAGCCACTCCCACTGACCCACTTACTGTCACTGCTGTAGGTGACTCTCACTGACCAACTCATAGACACTGCTTTATGTCACTCCCACTCACCCAATTGGTCACTGCTGTAGGTCACTCCCACTTACCATATCACTGTCTCTGCTGTAGGTCACCGCTGTAGGTCACTCCCACTTACCATATCACTGTCTCTGCTGTAGGTCACCCCCACTGACGCTCTCACTATCATTGCTGTAGGTTATTCCCACTGACCCAATCACGGTCACTGCTGTAGGTCAATCCCACTGACCCACTCACTGTCACTGCTGTAGGTTACTCCCACTGACCCAATCCCAATCACTGCTGTAGTTCACTCTCACTGCCCCAATCATGGTCACTGTTGCAGTTCATTCCCACAGACCCACTCAATGTCACTGCTGTAGATCACTTCCACTCACTCAATCACGGTGACTGCGTTAGGTCACTCCCACTGACCCAATCATCGTCAATGCTGTTGGTCATTCCTACTGACCCACTCATAGTCACTGCTGTAGGTCACTCCAACTCACCAAATCATGGTCACTGCTGTAGGTCACTCCCACTTACCATATCTCTGTCTCTGCTGTAGGTCACCCCCACTGACGCTCTAACTATCATTGCTGTAGGTCATTCCCACTGACCCAATCATCGTCAATGCTGTTGGACATTCCCACTGACCCAATCATGGTCACTGCTGTCGGTCACTCCCACTGAACCACTCATTGTCAATGCTGTAGGTCATTCCCACCGAACCACTCAATGTCACTGCTTTCAGCCACTCCCACTGACCCACTCACTGTCACTGCTGTAGATCACTCCCACTGACTCAATCACGGTCACTGCTTTAGGTCACTCCCACTGACCCAATCACAGCCACTGCTGTAGGTCACTCCCGCTGACCCAATCACAGTCACGGCTGTAGGTCACTCCCACTGTCCCACTCACTATCATTGCTGTAAGTCATTCCCACTGACCCAATCAAGGTCACTGCTGTAGGTCAATCCCACTGACGCACTCTAAGGCACTGCTGTAGATTACTCCCACTGACCCACTCACTGTCACTGCTGAAGGTCATTCCCACTGACCCACTCACACTCACTGCGTAGGTCACTCCCACTGACCCAATCACAGTCACTGCTGTAGGTTATTCCTACTGACACAATCACGGTCAAAGCTGTATGTCACTCCCACTGACCCACTCACTGTCACTGCTGTCGATCATTCCCACTGACCCACTCACTGACACTGCTGTAAGTTACTCGCAATGACGCTCTCACTATCATTGCTGTAGGTCATTCCCACTGACCCAATCTCAGTCACTTCTGTAGGTGACTATCACTGACCAACTCATAGTCACTGCTATAGGTCACTCCCACTCACCCAATCATGGTCACTACTGTAGGTCACTCCCACTTACCATATTACTGTCTCTGCTGTAGGTCGCCCCCACTGACGCTCTCACTATCATTACTGTAGGTCACTCCCACTGACCCAATCATGGTCACTGCTGTAGGTGGCTCCCACTTACCTAATCACGGTCTCTGCTGTAGGTCACTCCCACTGACCGTCTCACTATCATTGCTGTAGGTCATTCCCACTTACCCAATCACGGTCACTGCTGTAGGTCAATCCCACTGACGCACTCTCAGTCACTGCTGTAGATTAATCACACTGACCCACTCACTGTCACTGCTGTCGGTCACTCCCACTGACCCACTCACTGACACTGCTGTAGGTTACTCCCACTGACCCAATCACAATCACTGCTGTAGTTCACTCTCACTGTCCCAATCATGGTCACTGTTGCAGTTCATTCCACAGAACCAATCACAGCCACTGCTGTAGGTCACTCCCGCTGACTCAATCTCATTCACTGCTGAAGGTCATTCCCACTGACCCACTCACTCTCACTGCGTAGGTCACTCCCACTGACCCAATCACATTCACTGCGGTAGGTCATTCCCACTGACACAATCACGGTCACTGCTCTAGGTCACTCCCACTGACCCAATCGCTCTCACTGCTGTAGGTCATTCCCACTGACACAATTATCGTCAATGCTGTTGGTCATTCCCACTGACCCAATCATGGTCACTGCTGTAGGTCACTCCCACTGAACCGCTAACGGTCACAGCTGTAGGTCATTCCTACTGAACCACTCAATGTCACTGCTGTCATCCACTCCCACTGACCCACTCACTGTCACTGCTGTAGGTGACTCTCACTGTCCAACTCATAGTCACTGCTTTAGGTCACTCCCACTCACCCAATCATGGTCACTGCTGTAGGTCACTCCCACTTACCATATCACTGTCTCTGCTGTAGGTCACCCCCACTGACGCTCTCACTATCATTGCTGTAGGTCATTCCCACTGACCCAATCACGGTCACTGCTGTAGGTCAATCCCACTGACCCACTCTCAGTCACTGCTGTAGATTACTCCCCCTGACCCACTCACTGTCACTGATGTAGGTTACTCCCACTGACCCATTACGAATCACTGCTCTAGGTCAATCCCACTGACCCAATCGCTCTCACTGCTGTAGGTCATTCCCACTGACCCACTCACTGACACTGCTGTAGGTTACTCCCACTGACCCAATCACAATCACTGCTGTAGTTTACTCTCACTGTCCCAATCATGGTCACTGTTGCAGTTCATTCCGAGAGACCCACTCTCTGTCACTGCTGTAGATCACTTCACCTTCCTCAATCACGGTCACTGCTTTAGGTCACTCCCACTGACCGAATCATAGCCACTGCTGTAGGTCATTCCCACTGACCCACTCACTGTCACTGCTGTAGTTCATTCCCACTGAAACAATCACTGTCACGGCTGTCAGACACTCCCACTGACCCACTCACTGTCACTGCTGTAGTTCAGTCCCACTCACCCAATCATGGTTACTGCTGTAGGTGACTTCCACTAACCCAATCATGGTCACTGCTGTTGGTCACTCCCACTGACCCACTCACTATCATTGCTGTAGGTCATTCCCACTGACCCAATCACGGTCACTGCTGTAGGTCAATCCCACTGACCCACTCTCAGTCACTGCTGTAGATTACTCCCACTGACCCACTCGCTGTCACTGCTGTCGGTCACTCCCACTAACCCACTCACTGACACAGCTGTAGGTTACTCCCACTGACCCAATGACAATCACTGCTTTAGGTCACTCCCACTGACCCAATCACAGCCACTGCTGTAGGTTACTCCAGCTGACCCAATCTCATTCACTGCTGAAGGTCATTCCCACTGACCCACACACTCTCACTGCGTAGGTCACTCCCACTGACCCAATCACAGTCACTGCTGTAGGTCATTCCCACTGACACAATCACGGTCACAGCTGGAGGTCGCTCCAACTGACCCAATCACGGTCACTGCTGTAGGTCATTCCCACTGACCCAATCATCGTCGATGCTGTTGGACATTCCCACTGAACCAATCATGGTCACTGCTGTCGGTCACTCCCACTGACCCACACACTGTCACTGCTGTATGTGACTCTCACTGACCCACTCATAGTCACTGCTGTAGGTCACTCCAACTCACCAAATCATGGTCACTGCTGTAGGTCACTCCCACTTACCATATCTCTGTCTCTGCTGTAGGTCACCCCCACTGACGCTCTCACTATCATTGCTGTAGGTCATTCCCACTGACCCAATCATCGTCAATGGTGTTGGACATTCCCACTGACCCAATCATGGTCACTGCTGTCGGTCACTCCCACTGAACCACTCATTGTCAATGCTGTAGGTCATTCCCACAGAACCACTCAATGTCACTGCTTTCAGCCACTCCCACTGACCCACTCACTGTCACTGCTGTAGATCACTCCCACTGACTCAATCACGGTCACTGCTTTAGGTCACTCCCACTGACCCAATCACAGCCACTGCTGTAGGTCACTCCCGCTGACCCAATCACAGTCACGGCTGTAGGTCACTCCCACTGTCCCACTCACTATCATTGCTGTAAGTCATTCCCACTGACCCAATCAAGGTCACTGCTGTAGGTCAATCCCACTGACCCAATCACAGTCACTGCTGTAGGTTATTCCTACTGACACAATCACGGTCAAAGCTGTATGTCACTCCCACTGACCCACTCACTGTCACTGCTGTCGATCATTCCCACTGACCCACTCACTGACACTGCTGTAGGTTACTCGCAATGACGCTCTCACTATCATTGCTGTAGGTCATTCCCACTGACCCAATCTCGATCACTTCTGTAGGTGACTATCACTGACCAACTCATAGTCACTGCTATAGGTCACTCCCACTCACCCAATCATGGTCACTACTGTAGGTCACTCCCACTTACCATATTACTGTCTCTGCTGTAGGTCGCCCCCACTGACGCTCTCACTATCATTACTGTAGGTCACTCCCACTGACCCAATCATGGTCACTGCTGTAGTTGGCTCCCACTTACCTAATCACGGTCTCTGCTGTAGGTCACACTCACTGACCGTCTCACTATCATTGCTGTAGGTCATTCCCACTGACACACTCACTGTCACTGCTGTCGGTCACTCCCACTGACCCACTCACTGACACTGCTGTACGTTACTCCCACTGACCCAATCACAATCACTGCTGTAGTTCACTCTCACTGTCCCAATCATGGTCACTGTTGCAGATGATTCCCACAGACCCACTCACTGTCACTGCGTAGGTCACTCCCACTGACCCTATCATAGTCACTGCTTGTAGGTCATTCCCACTGACACAATCAGAGCCACTGCTGTAGGTCACTCCCGCTGACCCAATCACAGTCACTGCTGTAGGTCATTCCCACTGATCCACTCACTCTAACAGCTGTAGGGTACTGCAACTGACCCAATCACGGTCACTGCTGTAGGTCACTCCCACTGCCCCAATCACAGTCACTGCTGTATGTCATTCCCACTGACCCAATTAATGTCGCTGCAGTAGGTCATTCCCACTGACCCAATCACAGTCACTGCTGTAGGTCTTTCCCACTGACCATATCATGGTCACTGCTGTAGGTCACTCCCACTGTCCCACTCACTGTCGAAGCTGTAGGTAATTCCCACTGACCCACTCACTGTCACTGCTGATTGCCACTCCCACTCACCCAATCATTGTTATTGCTGTAGGTCACTCCCACTGACCCAATCATGGTCACTGTTGTAGGTCGCTGCCACTTACCTAATCACGGTCTCTGCTGTAGGTCACTCCCACTGACCGTCTCACTATCATTGCTGTCGGTCATTCCCACTTACACAATCACGGTCACTGCTGTAGGTCAATCCCACTGACGCACTCTCAGTCACTGCTGTAGATTAATCCCACTTACCCACTCACTGTCACTGCTGTCGGTCACTCCCACTGACCCACTCACTGACACTGCTGTAGGTTACTCCCACTGACCCAATCACAATCACTGCTGTAGGTCATTCTCACTGTCCCAATCATGGTCACTGTTGCAGTTCATTCCCACAGAACCCATCACAGCCACTGCTGTAGGTCACTCCGGCTGACTCAATCTCATTCACTGGTGAAGGTCATTCCCACTGACCCACTCACTCTCACTGCGTAGGTCACTCCCACTGACCCAATTACAGTCACTGCGGTAGGTCATTCCCACTGACACAATCACGGTCACTGCTCTAGGTCACTCCCACTGACCGAATCGCTCTCACTGCTGTAGGTCATTCCCACTGACCCAATCATCGTCAATGCTGTTGGTCATTCCCACTGACCTAATCATGGTCACTGCTGTAGGTCACCCCCACTGAACCGCTCACTGTCACAGCTGTAGGTCATTCCTACTGAACCAATCAATGTCACTGCTGTCAGCCACTCCCACTGACCCACTTACTGTCACTGCTGTAGGTGACTCTCACTGACCAACTCATAGACACTGCTTTATGTCACTCCCACTCACCCAATCATGGTCACTGCTGTAGGTCACTCCCACTTACCATATCACTGTCTCTGCTGTAGGTCACCCCCACTGACGCTCTCACTATCATTGCTGTAGGTTATTCCCACTGACCCAATCACGGTCACTGCTGTAGGTCAATCCCACTGACCCACTCACTGTCACTGCTGTAGGTTACTCCCACTGACCCAATCCCAATCACTGCTGTAGTTCACTCTCACTGCCCCAATCATGGTCACTGTTGCAGTTCATTCCCACAGACCCACTCAATGTCACTGCTGTAGATCACTTCCACTCACTCAATCACGGTGACTGCGTTAGGTCACTCCCACTGACCCAATCATCGTCAATGCTGTTGGTCATTCCTACTGAACCACTCAATGTCACTGCTGTCAGCCACTCCCACTGACCCACACACTGTCACTGCTGTATGTGACTCTCACTGACCCACTCATAGTCACTGCTGTAGGTCACTCCAACTCACCAAATCATGGTCACTGCTGTAGGTCACTCCCACTTACCATATCTCTGTCTCTGCTGTAGGTCACCCCCACTGACGCTCTAACTATCATTGCTGTAGGTCATTCCCACTGACCCAATCATCGTCAATGCTGTTGGACATTCCCACTGACCCAATCATGGTCACTGCTGTCGGTCACTCCCACTGAACCACTCATTGTCAATGCTGTAGGTCATTCCCACCGAACCACTCAATGTCACTGCTTTCAGCCACTCCCACTGACCCACTCACTGTCACTGCTGTAGATCACTCCCACTGACTCAATCACGGTCACTGCTTTAGGTCACTCCCACTGACCCAATCACAGCCACTGCTGTAGGTCACTCCCGCTGACCCAATCACAGTCACGGCTGTAGGTCACTCCCACTGTCCCACTCACTATCATTGCTGTAAGTCATTCCCACTGACCCAATCAAGGTCACTGCTGTAGGTCAATCCCACTGACGCACTCTCAGGCACTGCTGTAGATTACTCCCACTGACCCACTCACTGTCACTGCTGAAGGTCATTCCCACTGACCCACTCACACTCACTGCGTAGGTCACTCCCACTGACCCAATCACAGTCACTGCTGTAGGTTATTCCTACTGACACAATCACGGTCAAAGCTGTATGTCACTCCCACTGACCCACTCACTGTCACTGCTGTCGATCATTCCCACTGACCCACTCACTGACACTGCTGTAAGTTACTCGCAATGACGCTCTCACTATCATTGCTGTAGGTCATTCCCACTGACCCAATCTCAGTCACTTCTGTAGGTGACTATCACTGACCAACTCATAGTCACTGCTATAGGTCACTCCCACTCACCCAATCATGGTCACTACTGTAGGTCACTCCCACTTACCATATTACTGTCTCTGCTGTAGGTCGCCCCCACTGACGCTCTCACTATCATTACTGTAGGTCACTCCCACTGACCCAATCATGGTCACTGCTGTAGGTGGCTCCCACTTACCTAATCACGGTCTCTGCTGTAGGTCACTCCCACTGACCGTCTCACTATCATTGCTGTAGGTCATTCCCACTTACCCAATCACGGTCACTGCTGTAGGTCAATCCCACTGACGCACTCTCAGTCACTGCTGTAGATTAATCACACTGACCCACTCACTGTCACTGCTGTCGGTCACTCCCACTGACCCACTCACTGACACTTCTGTAGGTTACTCCCACTGACCCAATCACAATCACTGCTGTAGTTCACTCTCACTGTCCCAATCATGGTCACTGTTGCAGTTCATTCCACAGAACCAATCACAGCCACTGCTGTAGGTCACTCCCGCTGACTCAATCTCATTCACTGCTGAAGGTCATTCCCACTGACCCACTCACTCTCACTGCGTAGGTCACTCCCACTGACCCAATCACATTCACTGCGGTAGGTCATTCCCACTGACACAATCACGGTCACTGCTCTAGGTCACTCCCACTGACCCAATCGCTCTCACTGCTGTAGGTCATTCCCACTGACACAATTATCGTCAATGCTGTTGGTCATTTCCACTGACCCAATCATGGTCACTGCTGTAGGTCACTCCCACTGAACCGCTAACGGTCACAGCTGTAGGTCATTCCTACTGAACCACTCAATGTCACTGCTGTCAGCCACTCCCACTGACCCACTCACTGTCACTGCTGTAGGTGACTCTCACTGACCAACTCATAGTCACTGCTTTATGTCACTCCCACTCACCCAATCATGGTCACTGCTGTAGGTCACTCCCACTTACCATATCACTGTCTCTGCTGTAGGTCACCCCCACTGACTCTCTCACTATCATTGCTGTAGGTTATTCCCACTGACCCAATCACGGTCACTGCTGTAGGTCAATCCCACTGACCCACTCACTGTCACTGCTGTAGGTTACTCCCACTGACCCAATCCCAATCACTGCTGTAGTTCACTCTCACTGCCCCAATCATGGTCACTGTTGCAGTTCATTCCCACAGACCCACTCAATGTCACTGCTGTAGATCACTTCCACTCACTCAATCACGGTGACTGCGTTAGGTCACTCCCACTGACCCAATCATCGTCAATGCTGTTGGTCATTCCTACTGAACCACTCAATGTCACTGCTGTCAGCCACTCCCACTGACCCACACACTGTCACTGCTGTATGTGACTCTCACTGACCCACTCATAGTCACTGCTGTAGGTCACTCCAACTCACCAAATCATGGTCACTGCTGTAGGTCACTCCCACTTACCATATCTCTGTCTCTGCTGTAGGTCACCCCCACTGACGCTCTCACTATCATTGCTGTAGGTCATTCCCACTGACCCAATAATCGTCAATGCTGTTGGACATTCCCACTGACCCAATCATGGTCACTGCTGTCGGTCACTCCCACTGAACCACTCATTGTCAATGCTGTAGGTCATTCCCACTGAACCACTCAATGTCACTGCTTTCAGCCACTCCCACTGACCCACTCACTGTCACTGCTGTAGATCACTCCCACTGACTCAATCACGGTCACTGCTTTAGGTCACTCCCACTGACCCAATCACAGCCACTGCTGTAGGTCACTCCCGCTGACCCAATCACAGTCACGGCTGTAGGTCACTCCCACTGTCCCACTCACTATCATTGCTGTAAGTCATTCCCACTGACCCAATCAAGGTCACTGCTGTAGGTCAATCCCACTGACCCAATCACAGTCACTGCTGTAGGTTATTCCTACTGACACAATCACGGTCAAAGCTGTATGTCACTCCCACTGACCCACTCACTGTCACTGCTGTCGATCATTCCCACTGACCCACTCACTGACACTGCTGTAGGTTACTCGCAATGACGCTCTCACTATCATTGCTGTAGGTCATTCCCACTGACCCAATCTCGATCACTTCTGTAGGTGACTATCACTGACCAACTCATCGTCACTGCTATAGGTCACTCCCACTCACCCAATCATGGTCACTACTGTAGGTCACTCCCACTTACCATATTACTGTCTCTGCTGTAGGTCGCCCCCACTGACGCTCTCACTATCATTACTGTAGGTCACTCCCACTGACCCAATCATGGTCACTGCTGTAGTTGGCTCCCACTTACCTAATCACGGTCTCTGCTGTAGGTCACACTCACTGACCGTCTCACTATCATTGCTGTAGGTCATTCCCACTGACACACTCACTGTCACTGCTGTCGGTCACTCCCACTGACCCACTCACTGACACTGCTGTACGTTATTCCCACTGACCCAATCACAATCACTGCTGTAGTTCACTCTCACTGTCCCATTCATGGTCACTGTTGCAGATGATTCCCACAGACCCACTCACTGTCACTGCGTAGGTCACTCCCACTGACCCTATCATAGTCACTGCTTGTAGGTCATTCCCACTGACACAATCAGAGCCACTGCTGTAGGTCACTCCCGCTGACCCAATCACAGTCACTGCTGTAGGTCATTCCCACTGATCCACTCACTCTAACAGCTGTAGGGTACTGCAACTGACCCAATCACGGTCACTGCTGTAGGTCACTCCCACTGCCCCAATCACAGTCACTGCTGTATGTCATTCCCACTGACCCAATTAATGTCGCTGCAGTAGGTCATTCCCACTGACCCAATCACAGTCACTGCTGTAGGTCTTTCCCACTGACCATATCATGGTCACTGCTGTAGGTCACTCCCACTGTCCCACTCACTGTCGAAGCTGTAGGTAATTCCCACTGACCCACTCACTGTCACTGCTGATTGCCACTCCCACTCACCCAATCATTGTTATTGCTGTAGGTCACTCCCACTGACCCAATCATGGTCACTGTTGTAGGTCGCTGCCACTTACCTAATCACGGTCTCTGCTGTAGGTCACTCCCACTGACCGTCTCACTATCATTGCTGTCGGTCATTCCCACTTACACAATCACGGTCACTGCTGTAGGTCAATCCCACTGACGCACTCTCAGTCACTGCTGTAGATTAATCCCACTTACCCACTCACTGTCACTGCTGTCGGTCACTCCCACTGACCCACTCACTGACACTGCTGTAGGTTACTCCCACTGACCCAATCACAATCACTGCTGTAGGTCATTCTCACTGTCCCAATCATGGTCACTGTTGCAGTTCATTCCCACAGAACCCATCACAGCCACTGCTGTAGGTCACTCCGGCTGACTCAATCTCATTCACTGGTGAAGGTCATTCCCACTGACCCACTCACTCTCACTGCGTAGGTCACTCCCACTGACCCAATTACAGTCACTGCGGTAGGTCATTCCCACTGACACAATCACGGTCACTGCTCTAGGTCACTCCCACTGACCGAATCGCTCTCACTGCTGTAGGTCATTCCCACTGACCCAATCATCGTCAATGCTGTTGGTCATTCCCACTGACCCAATCATGGTCACTGCTGTAGGTCACCCCCACTGAACCGCTCACTGTCACAGCTGTAGGTCATTCCTACTGAACCAATCAATGTCACTGCTGTCAGCCACTCCCACTGACCCACTTACTGTCACTGCTGTAGGTGACTCTCACTGACCAACTCATAGACACTGCTTTATGTCACTCCCACTCACCCAATCATGGTCACTGCTGTAGGTCACTCCCACTTACCATATCACTGTCTCTGCTGTAGGTCACCCCCACTGACGCTCTCACTATCATTGCTGTAGGTTATTCCCACTGACCCAATCACGGTCACTGCTGTAGGTCAATCCCACTGACCCACTCACTGTCACTGCTGTAGGTTACTCCCACTGACCCAATCCCAATCACTGCTGTAGTTCACTCTCACTGCCCCAATCATGGTCACTGTTGCAGTTCATTCCCACAGACCCACTCAATGTCACTGCTGTAGATCACTTCCACTCACTCAATCACGGTGACTGCGTTAGGTCACTCCCACTGACCCAATCATCGTCAATGCTGTTGGTCATTCCTACTGAACCACTCAATGTCACTGCTGTCAGCCACTCCCACTGACCCACACACTGTCACTGCTGTATGTGACTCTCACTGACCCACTCATAGTCACTGCTGTAGGTCACTCCAACTCACCAAATCATGGTCACTGCTGTAGGTCACTCCCACTTACCATATCTCTGTCTCTGCTGTAGGTCACCCCCACTGACGCTCTAACTATCATTGCTGTAGGTCATTCCCACTGACCCAATCATCGTCAATGCTGTTGGACATTCCCACTGACCCAATCATGGTCACTGCTGTCGGTCACTCCCACTGAACCACTCATTGTCAATGCTGTAGGTCATTCCCACCGAACCACTCAATGTCACTGCTTTCAGCCACTCCCACTGACCCACTCACTGTCACTGCTGTAGATCACTCCCACTGACTCAATCACGGTCACTGCTTTAGGTCACTCCCACTGACCCAATCACAGCCACTGCTGTAGGTCACTCCCGCTGACCCAATCACAGTCACGGCTGTAGGTCACTCCCACTGTCCCACTCACTATCATTGCTGTAAGTCATTCCCACTGACCCAATCAAGGTCACTGCTGTAGGTCAATCCCACTGACGCACTCTCAGGCACTGCTGTAGATTACTCCCACTGACCCACTCACTGTCACTGCTGAAGGTCATTCCCACTGACCCACTCACACTCACTGCGTAGGTCACTCCCACTGACCCAATCACAGTCACTGCTGTAGGTTATTCCTACTGACACAATCACGGTCAAAGCTGTATGTCACTCCCACTGACCCACTCACTGTCACTGCTGTCGATCATTCCCACTGACCCACTCACTGACACTGCTGTAAGTTACTCGCAATGACGCTCTCACTATCATTGCTGTAGGTCATTCCCACTGACCCAATCTCAGTCACTTCTGTAGGTGACTATCACTGACCAACTCATAGTCACTGCTATAGGTCACTCCCACTCACCCAATCATGGTCACTACTGTAGGTCACTCCCACTTACCATATTACTGTCTCTGCTGTAGGTCGCCCCCACTGACGCTCTCACTATCATTACTGTAGGTCACTCCCACTGACCCAATCATGGTCACTGCTGTAGGTGGCTCCCACTTACCTAATCACGGTCTCTGCTGTAGGTCACTCCCACTGACCGTCTCACTATCATTGCTGTAGGTCATTCCCACTTACCCAATCACGGTCACTGCTGTAGGTCAATCCCACTGACGCACTCTCAGTCACTGCTGTAGATTAATCACACTGACCCACTCACTGTCACTGCTGTCGGTCACTCCCACTGACCCATTCACTGACACTGCTGTAGGTTACTCCCACTGACCCAATCACAATCACTGCTGTAGTTCATTCTCACTGTCCCAATCATGGTCACTGTTGCAGTTCATTCCACAGAACCAATCACAGCCACTGCTGTAGGTCACTCCCGCTGACTCAATCTCATTCACTGCTGAAGGTCATTCCCACTGACCCACTCACTCTCACTGCGTAGGTCACTCCCACTGACCCAATCACATTCACTGCGGTAGGTCATTCCCACTGACACAATCACGGTCACTGCTCTAGGTCACTCCCACTGACCCAATCGCTCTCACTGCTGTAGGTCATTCCCACTGACACAATTATCGTCAATGCTTTTGGTCATTCCCACTGACCCAATCATGGTCACTGCTGTAGGTCACTCCCACTGAACCGCTAACGGTCACAGCTGTAGGTCATTCCTACTGAACCACTCAATGTCACTGCTGTCAGCCACTCCCACTGACCCACTCACTGTCACTGCTGTAGGTGACTCTCACTGTCCAACTCATAGTCACTGCTTTAGGTCACTCCCACTCACCCAATCATGGTCACTGCTGTAGGTCACTCCCACTTACCATATCACTGTCTCTGCTGTAGGTCACCCCCACTGACGCTCTCACTATCATTGCTGTAGGTCATTCCCACTGACCCAATCACGGTCACTGCTGTAGGTCAATCCCACTGACCCACTCTCAGTCACTGCTGTAGATTACTCCCCCTGACCCACTCACTGTCACTGATGTAGGTTACTCCCACTGACCCATTACGAATCACTGCTCTAGGTCAATCCCACTGACCCAATCGCTCTCACTGCTGTAGGTCATTCCCACTGACCCACTCACTGACACTGCTGTAGGTTACTCCCACTGACCCAATCACAATCACTGCTGTAGTTTACTCTCACTGTCCCAATCATGGTCACTGTTGCAGTTCATTCCGAGAGACCCACTCTCTGTCACTGCTGTAGATCACTTCACCTTCCTCAATCACGGTCACTGCTTTAGGTCACTCCCACTGACCGAATCATAGCCACTGCTGTAGGTCATTCCCTCTGACCCACTCACTGTCACTGCTGTAGTTCATTCCCACTGAAACAATCACTGTCACGGCTGTCAGACACTCCCACTGACCCACTCACTGTCACTGCTGTAGTTCAGTCCCACTCACCCAATCATGGTTCCTGCTGTAGGTGACTTCCACTAACCCAATCATGGTCACTGCTGTTGGTCACTCCCACTGACCCACTCACTATCATTGCTGTAGGTCATTCCCACTGACCCAATCACGGTCACTGCTGTAGGTCAATCCCACTGACCCACTCTCAGTCACTGCTGTAGATTACTCCCACTGACCCACTCGCTGTCACTGATGTCGGTCACTCCCACTAACCCACTCACTGACACAGCTGTAGGTTACTCCCACTGACCCAATGACAATCACTGCTTTAGGTCACTCCCACTGACCCAATCACAGCCACTGCTGTAGGTTACTCCAGCTGACCCAATCTCATTCACTGCTGAAGGTCATTCCCACTGACCCACACACTCTCACTGCGTAGGTCACTCCCACTGACCCAATCACAGTCACTGCTGTAGGTCATTCCCACTGACACAATCACGGTCACAGCTGGAGGTCGCTCCAACTGACCCAATCACGGTCACTGCTGTAGGTCATTCCCACTGACCCAATCATCGTCGATGCTGTTGGACATTCCCACTGACCCAATCATGGTCACTGCTGTCGGTCACTCCCACTGAACCACTCATTGTCAATGCTGTAGGTCATTCCCACCGAACCACTCAATGTCACTGCTTTCAGCCACTCCCACTGACCCACTCACTGTCACTGCTGTAGATCACTCCCACTGACTCAATCACGGTCACTGCTTTAGGTCACTCCCACTGACCCAATCACAGCCACTGCTGTAGGTCACTCCCGCTGACCCAATCACAGTCACGGCTGTAGGTCACTCCCACTGTCCCACTCACTATCATTGCTGTAAGTCATTCCCACTGACCCAATCAAGGTCACTGCTGTAGGTCAATCCCACTGACGCACTCTCAGGCACTGCTGTAGATTACTCCCACTGACCCACTCACTGTCACTGCTGAAGGTCATTCCCACTGACCCACTCACACTCACTGCGTAGGTCACTCCCACTGACCCAATCACAGTCACTGCTGTAGGTTATTCCTACTGACACAATCACGGTCAAAGCTGTATGTCACTCCCACTGACCCACTCACTGTCACTGCTGTCGATCATTCCCACTGACCCACTCACTGACACTGCTGTAAGTTACTCGCAATGACGCTCTCACTATCATTGCTGTAGGTCATTCCCACTGACCCAATCTCAGTCACTTCTGTAGGTGACTATCACTGACCAACTCATAGTCACTGCTATAGGTCACTCCCACTCACCCAATCATGGTCACTACTGTAGGTCACTCCCACTTACCATATTACTGTCTCTGCTGTAGGTCGCCCCCACTGACGCTCTCACTATCATTACTGTAGGTCACTCCCACTGACCCAATCATGGTCACTGCTGTAGGTGGCTCCCACTTACATAATCACGGTCTCTGCTGTAGGTCACTCCCACTGACCGTCTCACTATCATTGCTGTAGGTCATTCCCACTTACCCAATCACGGTCACTGCTGTAGGTCAATCCCACTGACGCACTCTCAGTCACTGCTGTAGATTAATCACACTGACCCACTCACTGTCACTGCTGTCGGTCACTCCCACTGACCCACTCACTGACACTGCTGTAGGTTACTCCCACTGACCCAATCACAATCACTGCTGTAGTTCACTCTCACTGTCCCAATCATGGTCACTGTTGCAGTTCATTCCACAGAACCAATCACAGCCACTGCTGTAGGTCACTCCCGCTGACTCAATCTCATTCACTGCTGAAGGTCATTCCCACTGACCCACTCACTCTCACTGCGTAGGTCACTCCCACTGACCCAATCACATTCACTGCGGTAGGTCATTCCCACTGACACAATCACGGTCACTGCTCTAGGTCACTCCCACTGACCCAATCGCTCTCACTGCTGTAGGTCATTCCCACTGACACAATTATCGTCAATGCTGTTGGTCATTCCCACTGACCCAATCATGGTCACTGCTGTAGGTCACTCCCACTGAACCGCTAACGGTCACAGCTGTAGGTCATTCCTACTGAACCACTCAATGTCACTGCTGTCAGCCACTCCCACTGACCCACTCACTGTCACTGCTGTAGGTGACTCTCACTGTCCAACTCATAGTCACTGCTTTAGGTCACTCCCACTCACCCAATCATGGTCACTGCTGTAGGTCACTCCCACTTACCATATAACTGTCTCTGCTGTAGGTCACCCCCACTGACGCTCTCACTATCATTGCTGTAGGTCATTCCCACTGACCCAATCACGGTCACTGCTGTAGGTCAATCCCACTGACCCACTCTCAGTCACTGCTGTAGATTACTCCCCCTGACCCACTCACTGTCACTGATGTAGGTTACTCCCACTGACCCATTACGAATCACTGCTCTAGGTCAATCCCACTGACCCAATCGCTCTCACTGCTGTAGGTCATTCCCACTGACCCACTCACTGACACTGCTGTAGGTTACTCCCACTGACCCAATCACAATCACTGCTGTAGTTTACTCTCACTGTCCCAATCATGGTCACTGTTGCAGTTCATTCCGAGAGACCCACTCTCTGTCACTGCTGTAGATCACTTCACCTTCCTCAATCACGGTCACTGCTTTAGGTCACTCCCACTGACCGAATCATAGCCACTGCTGTAGGTCATTCCCACTGACCCACTCACTGTCACTGCTGTAGTTCATTCCCACTGAAACAATCACTGTCACGGCTGTCAGACACTCCCACTGACCCACTCACTGTCACTGCTGTAGTTCAGTCCCACTCACCCAATCATGGTTACTGCTGTAGGTGACTTCCACTAACCCAATCATGGTCACTGCTGTTGGTCACTCCCACTGACCCACTCACTATCATTGCTGTAGGTCATTCCCACTGACCCAATAACGGTCACTGCTGTAGGTCAATCCCACTGACCCACTCTCAGTCACTGCTGTAGATTACTCCCACTGACCCACTCGCTGTCACTGCTGTCGGTCACTCCCACTAACCCACTCACTGACACAGCTGTAGGTTACTCCCACTGACCCAATGACAATCACTGCTTTAGGTCACTCCCACTGACCCAATCACAGCCACTGCTGTAGGTTACTCCAGCTGACCCAATCTCATTCACTGCTGAAGGTCATTCCCACTGACCCACACACTCTCACTGCGTAGGTCACTCCCACTGACCCAATCACAGTCACTGCTGTAGGTCATTCCCACTGACACAATCACGGTCACAGCTGGAGGTCGCTCCAACTGACCCAATCACGGTCACTGCTGTAGGTCATTCCCACTGACCCAATCATCGTCGATGCTGTTGGACATTCCCACTGAACCAATCATGGTCACTGCTGTAGGTCACTCCCACTGAACCACTCATTGTCAATGCTGTAGGTCATTCCCACTGAACCAATCAATGTCACTGCTGTCAGCCACTCCCACTGACCCACTCACT
Organism: Narcine bancroftii; assembly: GCF_036971445.1. Lineage (NCBI taxonomy): Eukaryota > Metazoa > Chordata > Chondrichthyes > Torpediniformes > Narcinidae > Narcine > Narcine bancroftii. The sequence continues at coordinate 46,482,575 of NC_091480.1, read as the reverse complement.
GTCACTGCTGTAGATCACTCCCACTGACTCAATCACGGTCACTGCTTTAGGTCACTCCCACTGACCCAATCACAGCCACTGCTGTAGGTCACTCACGCTGACCCAATCACAGTCAATGCTGTTTGTCACTCCCACTGACCCACTCACTATCATTGCTGTAAGTCATTCCCACTGACCCAATCAAGGTCACTGCTGTAGGTCAATCCCACTGACGCACTCTCAGTCACTGCTGTAGATTACTCCCACTGACCCACTCACTGTCACTGCTGTATGTCATTCCCACTGACCCACTCACACTCACTGCGTAGGTCACTCCCACTGACCCAATCACAGTCACTGCTGTAGGTTATTCCTACTGACACAATCACGGTCAAAGCTGTATGTCACTCCCACTGACCCACTCACTGTCACTGCTGTCGATCATTCCCACTGACCCACTCACTGACACTGCTGTAAGTTACTCGCAATGACGCTCTCACTATCATTGCTGTAGGTCATTCCCACTGACCCAATCTCAGTCACTTCTGTAGGTGACTATCACTGACCAACTCATAGTCACTGCTATAGGTCACTCCCACTCACCCAATCATGGTCACTACTGTAGGTCACTCCCACTTACCATATTACTGTCTCTGCTGTAGGTCGCCCCCACTGACGCTCTCACTATCATTACTGTAGGTCACTCCCACTGACCCAATCATGGTCACTGCTGTAGGTGGCTCCCACTTACCTAATCACGGTCTCTGCTGTAGGTCACTCCCACTGACCGTCTCACTATCATTGCTGTAGGTCATTCCCACTTACCCAATCACGGTCACTGCTGTAGGTCAATCCCACTGACGCACTCTCAGTCACTGCTGTAGATTAATCACACTGACCCACTCACTGTCACTGCTGTCGGTCACTCCCACTGACCCACTCACTGACACTGCTGTAGGTTACTCCCACTGACCCAATCACAATCACTGCTGTAGTTCACTCTCACTGTCCCAATCATGGTCACTGTTGCAGTTCATTCCACAGAACCAATCACAGCCACTGCTGTAGGTCACTCCCGCTGACTCAATCTCATTCACTGCTGAAGGTCATTCCCACTGACCCACTCACTCTCACTGCGTAGATCACTCCCACTGACCCAATCACATTCATTGCGGTAGGTCATTCCCACTGACACAATCACGGTCACTGCTCTAGGTCACTCCCACTGACCCAATCGCTCTCACTGCTGTAGGTCATTCCCACTGACACAATTATCGTCAATGCTGTTGGTCATTCCCACTGACCCAATCATGGTCACTGCTGTAGGTCACTCCCACTGAACCGCTAACGGTCACAGCTGTAGGTCATTCCTACTGAACCACTCAATGTCACTGCTGTCAGCCACTCCCACTGACCCACTCACTGTCACTGCTGTAGGTGACTCTCACTGTCCAACTCATAGTCACTGCTTTAGGTCACTCCCACTCACCCAATCATGGTCACTGCTGTAGGTCACTCCCACTTACCATATCACTGTCTCTGCTGTAGGTCACCCCCACTGACGCTCTCACTATCATTGCTGTAGGTCATTCCCACTGACCCAATCACGGTCACTGCTGTAGGTCAATCCCACTGACCCACTCTCAGTCACTGCTGTAGATTACTCCCCCTGACCCACTCACTGTCACTGATGTAGGTTACTCCCACTGACCCATTACGAATCACTGCTCTAGGTCAATCCCACTGACCCAATCGCTCTCACTGCTGTAGGTCATTCCCACTGACCCACTCACTGACACTGCTGTAGGTTACTCCCACTGACCCAATCACAATCACTGCTATAGTTTACTCTCACTGTCCCAATCATGGTCACTGTTGCAGTTCATTCCGAGAGACCCACTCTCTGTCACTGCTGTAGATCACTTCACCTTCCTCAATCACGGTCACTGCTTTAGGTCACTCCCACTGACCGAATCATAGCCACTGCTGTAGGTCATTCCCACTGACCCACTCACTGTCACTGCTGTAGTTCATTCCCACTGAAACAATCACTGTCACGGCTGTCAGACACTCCCACTGACCCACTCACTGTCACTGCTGTAGTTCAGTCCCACTCACCCAATCATGGTTACTGCTGTAGGTGACTTCCACTAACCCAATCATGGTCACTGCTGTTGGTCACTCCCACTGACCCACTCACTATCATTGCTGTAGGTCATTCCCACTGACCCAATCACGGTCACTGCTGTAGGTCAATCCCACTGACCCACTCTCAGTCACTGCTGTAGATTACTCCCACTGACCCACTCGCTGTCACTGCTGTCGGTCACTCCCACTAACCCACTCACTGACACAGCTGTAGGTTACTCCCACTGACCCAATGACAATCACTGCTTTAGGTCACTCCCACTGACCCAATCACAGCCACTGCTCTAGGTTACTCCAGCTGACCCAATATCATTCACTGCTGAAGGTCATTCCCACTGACCCACACACTCTCACTGCGTAGGTCACTCCCACTGACCCAATCACAGTCACTGCTGTAGGTCATTCCCACTGACACAATCACGGTCACAGCTGGAGGTCGCTCCAACTGACCCAATCACGGTCACTGCTGTAGGTCATTCCCACTGACCCAATCATCGTCGATGCTGTTGGACATTCCCACTGAACCAATCATGGTCACTGCTGTAGGTCACTCCCACTGAACCACTCATTGTCAATGCTGTAGGTCATTCCCACTGAACCAATCAATGTCACTGCTGTCAGCCACTCCCACTGACCCACTCACTGTCACTGCTGTAGATCACTCCCACTGACTCAATCACGGTCACTGCTTTAGGTCACTCCCACTGACCCAATCACAGCCACTGCTGTAGGTCACTCACGCTGACCCAATCACAGTCAATGCTGTTGGTCACTCCCACTGACCCACTCACTATCATTGCTGTAAGTCATTCCCACTGACCCAATCAAGGTCACTGCTGTAGGTCAATCCCACTGACGCACTCTCAATCACTGCTGTAGATTACTCCCACTGACCCACTCACTGTCACTGATGAAGGTCATTCCCACTGACCCACTCACACTCACTGCTTAGGACACTCCCACTGAACCAATCACAGTCACTGCTGTAGGTTATTCCAACTGACACAATCACGGTCACTGCTGTATGTCACTCCCACTGACACACTCACTGTCACTGCTGTCGATCATTCCCACTGACCCACTCACTGACACTGCTGTAGGTTACTCCCAATGACGCTCTCACTATCATTGCTGTAGGTCATTCACACTGACCCAATCTCGGTCACTGCTGTAGGTCAATCACAGAGACCCACTCTCTGTCACTGCTGTAGATCACTTCCCCTCCCTCAATCACGGTCACTGCTTTAGGTCAATCCCACTGACCCAATCACAGCCACTGCTGAAGGTGACTATCACTGACCAACTCATAGTCACTGCTGTAGGTCACTCCCACTCACCCAATCATGGTCACTTCTGTAGGTCACTCCGATTTACCATATTACTGTCTATGCTGTAGGTCGCCCCCACTGACGCTCTCACTATCATTGCTGTAGGTCACTCCCACTGACCCAATCACGGTCACTGCTGTCGGTCAATCCAACTGACCCACTCTCAGTCACTGCTGTAGATTACTCCCCCTGACCCACTCACTGTCGCTGCTGTCTGTCATTCCCACTGACCCACAGACAGTCACTGCTGAAGGTTACTCCCACTGATCCAAGCACAGTCACTGCTGTAGGTCGCTC